>NW_021637499.1:0-153371 GCF_004799145.2 Neltuma alba | reverse complement strand
CAAAGATAAAAAATCCTCGAAAGAAAAAAGGAGCTAAAAGTATAGATGGCCTAGTCAAGAATAATTTAGAAAAGTTAGCAATTCTAGAAGAGTTAGCGTAGAGTCATTAGACAACGCTAACATCCTAATTCTTAGTGAAAGTGAGGTACCTGAAATATGTGAAGATGATGAGATCTCAATTAATTATGTTATGAATGGGATATGATATGACCGAAATGAAGTCGACGTCGATGATATTTTCTCTTATAATGTAGCTCTTGATGTGATGAATGATAATAAGGATCATGAACCAAAATCAAGCAGTGAATGTAAACAAAGAAAGGATTGGCCAAAATGGAAAGATACGATTGAGGCAAAATTAAAATTGCTATAACAGTGAAAAGTTTTTGGACCAGTAGTCCTTACACCTAAAGATGTAAAACCAATTAGATATAAATGGGTTTTTGTGCAAAAGGAAAAATGAAAAGGATGAAATCATAAGATATAAGGCATGACTTGTTGCCCAAGAGTTTACACAAAGATCTGGTATCGATTTTGAAGAAACTTATTCACCAGTAGTGGATGCAACTATTTTCGATACTTGATTAGCCTCGCAGTAAATGAAGGGCTCAATTTACATCTAATAGATGTTGTTACAGCCTATATGTACAGCTCACTTGACAATGATATTTATATGAGACTCCCTGAAGGGCTGAAATTGCCAGAAGCATACAATTGAAACTCTTGAGAATGATACTCAATTAAGTTAAACAAATCCCTATATGGATTAAAGCAATCAGGACGAATGTGGTATAACAGGCTTATTGAGTATCAATTGAGGGAAGGATATAAAAATGATGCAATATGCCCATGTATTTTTATGAAAAGATCAGAAAATGAGTTCATTATAATCGCTGTGTATGTTGATGATATAAATATTATTAGAACTCTTGAAGAGTTTGAAATGGCAGTGAATCGCCTAAAGAAAGAATTTGAAATGAAGGATTTAGGAAGAACAAAATTTTACCTTGGATTACAAATTGAGTATTTAAAAAATAGAATTTTTATATATCAAGAAACTTATACAAAAAAGATCTTATAACGTTTATATGGATAAATCACATCCATTATGTACTCCAATAGTTGAAAGATATTTGAAGGTAGATAAGGACACCCTTTTAGACCTCAAGAAATCAAGGGAAAAGGTGATGAAGAGCTACTTGGTCCAGAAGTACTATATCTTAGTGTAATTGGAGCACTAATGTATTTTGCTAATCATACGCGACCTGATATATCATTTGCAGTCAACTTGCTAGCAAGATATAGTTCTTCACCAACACGAAGGTATTAGAATGGAATTAAACACATCCTTCCTTATCTTAAGGGTGCAATAGACATGGGATTATTTTATTCGAATGCATTCAAGATTTTAGCCTGACCTATATGTTGGTAAATCACAAACTGGCTATCTATTCACACGTGGTGGTACAGCCATTTCATAGCGATCTATGAAACAGACTATATCTGTCACATCATCTAACTAGGCAGAGATTCTAGCAATGCATGAAGCAAGTCGGGAATGTGTATGGTTAAGGTCCTTACTATATCACATACGAACTGTTTTTGGCTTGTCTTCTGGTAAAATGATCCCAACAACACTATATAAAAAAATACTGCATGTATTACCTAACTAAAAGAAAGGTACATCAAAGGAGATAGAATAAAGCATATCTCCCCAAAATTCTTCTTCACTCGTGACCTTCAAAAGGATGTGTGAAATCAATATCCAGCAAATTCGTTCCAGTGAAAATTTAGCAGACTTATTCACCAAATCACTTCCAGCCACCACATTCGAGAGACTTGTTCATGACATTGGGCTTCGCAAACTCAGAAATATCAACTGACATTGTCAAGAGAGGAAGTAAATGCATGCTGTACTCGTTTTTTCCGTGTCTATGGTTTTTCCCATTGGGTTTTCCTAGTAAAGTTTTTAACGAGGCAGCACTATAAAATATATCCATAAATGTTACACTCTTTTCTTCTACTAGGTTTGTCCCATAGGATTTTCTTAGTAGAAGTTTTTTTAATTAGGCACATATTTAGTTATACATCCAAGGGGGAGTGTTATGAATATAATATCTTTATAGATATCCATATATCTATCATTATCTCCCTTATCTCCTAATATCTTCAATATCTTCTATTATCCCTATTATCTGCAATTGTCTTTTATTATTATGTTATCTATAGATTCTATCAAAGATATAAAACTGTGCCTATAAATAGAGGTCATGTATAATGTATTGAGTACACTTGAATGGAATGAGAAATACTCCCTCTTATTAATCTTCTTTTCCTCTCTACTATTCTTTTTTATTCATAACAGAAGTTATATTTTGAATAGAAACCAAAACATGATTTTAAAAGTGATTTTATAATAATAATAAAAATATGTGCCACAAATTGTCTCAATTTACGTAAAAATACTTTTTAAAAAGTACTTTCATGACAAACCAAACACTAGTATGAACATCAATTTATTTATCTATAATCATTTTTTCTAAATTAATTTATCTAACTGATAAATGATAAATAATTTTGTTGGCAAATATATATAATTTGATATTATACAAGATTATTTTTAAAAATAGAAAAAAAAATTAAAAAATATCTATTAAATTTCAATAATAAATAGGCGATTTTGATATATTTTAATATGTTAAAACCATTATAAGAGTAGTCATAATTAATTAATTATTACAAGAATAATAAACATAACACATTTTTTTTTTTAAAATTCAACAGTTATTTTTTTATTTTTTCCTAAAACAATCATATTATATTTGTTATAATTAATTAATTTTTATTTATTCAAATTAATTAAATAGCTAATCCAACAAAATGATTGTGACCTATGCATACAAAATCGAATATACCGAGGAGGTTCGTGTGATTTGGATAATATCGAAAATTACAATAATTTAGAGGCGGGGCTTTGTTTTCTGTTGCGAAATTACGAAATACGAACCCCAAAAATTGCAATGTAATAGAAACTCACAAGTGAGTCAAATTTATAGACAAAAAGGCGGCTCATCGGACTACTACGAAAGTCATAGCCCCAGAAGAAATAGAAATGGACAAGTCGAAGATCGGTAAGAGATTTCAGGGTAAGGTCGCCATTGTTACTGCTTCTACTCAGGGCATCGGTTTCGCTATAGCCCAAAGGCTTGGCCTCGAGGGTGCGTCTGTTGTCATCTCATCTCGTAAACAGGTTCGTCGTTTCTTTCCTTTTTAGCATAAAATCTTAAAAAATTGTTGCGATTTCAATCATGTTTCTGCTTCCTAAGTTTTCTTAATTTGTTTGCATTCTTTGTCTCAATTGCAGTCCTGATTGATCTCTGTGAAGTTGCATAAAATAATATGTATTATTTTACCACCTGAGAACATTGCAGCTTGCTATAGATGTTGTGTTCTGTATTAAATACTGGTATTGATATGTTAATTAAGGCTATATGATGGAGGAAATAAGAGGAAAAACGGATTTCTGCTTCGTGGGTTTAATTGATAGAATACTAATCATTGGTTTGGATTTTTTCTGCAAAACTGAAATGATTTTAGATCAATTTTTGCTTTCCTCACTTTGGGAAATAGTACTGAATGAATACCCTGTATACCAGGTATTATTAGACCGGAGGTCAACTTCTTTACCCGATTACTCCGTCTGGAAATTTGCAAGGACTCAAATCTGCTAAGCTCACCCGTAAAAATTCCACATTTCATTTCCTATGAAGAACTTGATAAGAACTTTCTTGAAAGTTTTCTCGGATTTGCTCTATAGTATATCTACTGTAATTGTGAACTTTCTTAATTGTACATCTTTCCGTAGATAGAAAAGCCAATCTCTTATTGTGTTTACACTTCAAAGGATCATTAAATTGTCCTGTAATGCTTCTACAGTGATGTTCATATTGCTGAAACTATTTTCTCTTTGGTTTAATGACCACAGAAAATGTAGATGACGCTGCTGAGAAGCTCAGAGCTCAAGGAATTGAAGTATTGGCTCTTGTTTGTCATGTCTCAAATTCACAACAAAGGAAGAATTTGATAGACAAAACGTACAGGTAATTATTCCTTCAATAGCTAACTGATAAATGCAAAATTCGTTCACTAATAAATTTTATAAAGTTGAAGTCTTGAAATGACATCAATCCTGCTACTCTAAGTTAGTTAATATTTTATATTTGATACTGCTATAAGCAGATTCGTCAGTGTATTACTACAAGTAGGCACTGATCAACATTTTACAGAAGAGTTAATCTGATCAGATTTTGTTGTTGTATTTGTTTCTAATTTGTATGGACATATTCTCCCTGGTGTTTATTCTCTGATGCCTTTTACTATCTCTTCACAATATCTTTATCTGCTGATTGGACTGACAGTTATTTTATGTTTCTCAAAGTGCATCTAATTTGTAATCTCCTTATTAATCAATCATCATAAATGCTTGTGTTCCATTCTAAGGTGTGGTTAAGCGTTCTGGTTTTTTACAGAAATATGGAAGATAGATGTTATTGTGTCCAATGCTG
Organism: Neltuma alba; assembly: GCF_004799145.2. Taxonomy (NCBI): domain Eukaryota; kingdom Viridiplantae; phylum Streptophyta; class Magnoliopsida; order Fabales; family Fabaceae; genus Neltuma; species Neltuma alba. The sequence goes on along the minus strand of NW_021637499.1, from coordinate 148,806 downwards.
CTACAAATCCCTCTGTTGATAACTTACTGCAAACCCCGGACTCCATCCTTGACAAACAGTGGGAAGTAAATGTCAAAGCCTCTATAATTCTTCTGAAGGTAATTTCAGTGACAGAGGGCCAAAACCAACTGTGAAAGAAATAAAAATCTGCTTTAGCATAATCCCTTTTGCCACCACTTTGTGAATTTTTTTTTTTTTTTTGGCTTTTGAATCGTTCAGTGTGTTTTCTGCTTTGCGTTTTTTGCAGGATGCAGTTCCTTACTTGCAGAAGGGTTCTTCTGTTGTTCTTATTTCCTCTATAGCTGGTTTTAACCCGCCAGCTGCAATGGCTATGTATGGAGTGACCAAAACGGCCCTTTTTGGACTTACTAAAGTTGGTACTACTTCGGCTGCCACCTGTTTCATCAATATTTTGATAAATTGAGATTTTTTTTTTTTTAAATTTTATATGTTTTTTTAACTCATTGCTTAGGCTCTGGCAGCTGAGATGGCCCCAAGTACTCGTGTTAATTGTGTTGCTCCTGGTTTTGTGCCAACTCCATTTTGCTTCCTTCCTTACCAATAATGAAGCTGTGGTGTATTTTGAACCACCCCACCCCCCCCCCCCCCCAAAAAAAAAGTAAAAAATAATGGAAATTGCACAAGAATTGATATATGTCATATCTGTCTCTATTATCATTAGTTTACAGTAATTATCTTTTATTTACATTTTTTCATCTGAAGGCATAAAAAAAGACACATCTAAAATATCAGTTTTTCCATTGCATTCACTTGTTCTATTTCGTTCCATTCTATGTACGAAACCAGCTCTAAATAGCTTCATCCTCTTGTTCCAAGTCTCCTTATCTGTTATTTATCATATGATGCGACTGTGTGCCACTGCAGAGGAACGAACTTGAAGGGAAGACATTGTTGAAAAGGCTTGGGACAATCGAAGACATGGCAGCCGCCACCCCGCTTCTTGCGTCAGATGATGCAGCTTATATAACACAGGAGAAACTCTGGTGGTTGCCGAGGATCTCCCTCCAGGCTTTAGCTTCAATTTGTTGTCACGATGTGCTTCTGTGGTTGGGTTAGTACAAGACTGGTCTCATGCCCTTTTTGTTAAATAATGAAATTATAGCTGCAAAAAAGAAATAATGATGAATATTTTCATTTACTTTTAGTTATGCACATTCTGTTGGAATAATAACTATAGGTGGGGTATGAAGTGGTATAGACACTTTAGTTCGTGATATGGAATTCATTATGCAATCAAGCAACCTAAACCTCAAATATTAGACCATGCTTGTACGCAGTGCCCAGTGGCCTAGTTCCACAGTGTCATCAAGATCCTCCCCTCGTTAGCTCAAACTACATGGGCCTAAGCCTAGTCTGCAAGGCTTTTATATAGGCATGAGCTTAAACCTGTTAAAAGCCAGTGAAAATCTGACAGCTTATATTTATTTTAGTTTCGGTTCTGGAAAATAAAGACTAAAGGCATTGGGCTTTCCAATAGACGACAAAACAATGCTTGAGCTCTCCATTTACAGACCCTTAATGTGGGACTTTAACTCAAATCCCCTTCGCTGCAAAAACACCAGAGAGAGCAAAGCACAATTCTTCGTGGGGACGGCTTTCTGCGTCATTTTCACATCTTTGGGGCGGCTACTTTTCTACGGCCTTCATTTTAGAGTTAATCTTGTGGTTCAATCAAGATCCCTTGATGATGAATAGTGTAGAGTGTTGTGCTCGTTTGCTGCATAAAATTAAAATTGAATATTGTGGAATTAAAAAACCTATTGGGAATAAACTGTTCTTTTATCTTTGTGCTGAAAAAAGTAATATAAATAAAACTAATAATAATTAAAATTACGAGTTAGCATAACACAGCAGAAGTGGTAAATTTCACATGCTGCAAATTGAAATTTTCACGGGATTTGGTTGAGAATGAGTTAAATAGTGTTAAGATGTCTCCTTTTGGGTTTTTGATAAAACCAGACTTGAAAGAGTGTTTAGTGTGCGCGCGCGCGCGCGTGCATAAAAAGAAGAAAAATAGTTTCATATCGGAAGGTAATGTCACATCTGCTGAACTATATTTTCAGTCCGAAAATAACAGTTAACCTGTATCAGTCTCCCCAAAATCTAATAAAACAGACGACCCAGGCAAAATGTATATTTTCTGCAGAGAGATGTTTTGAAAGCAATTCAAATTGAAAATTCAGGCAAAAAAAAAAACATTCAAATTGCATTTTTGAGAGTAATAAGAAGCGAGCAAGCAAGATCAGAAAATGAATGCAAAGTGAAGGCAATAAAAAGCCCGATCCAAGACTTTCCACTTATTGTAGTGGCATTCTACCAGCATATGAAACTCAATTTTTTACAGATACTATCAAATTGCGTTCTACCCATATATTCGCATTAATATCAGCCATCATGAAACAATTTCATATTAAACGACAAAACTCCTTAACTGCTAGAATCAGCTGAAACGAAAGAATATTATGTTTGCCTATTTACATAATAAAAATCATAGGAAAGAGGAAACTGCGTGGCTATAGGACATTTTCTAGCTTCCTTCATAGTCAGAATCGATGGATCTCCATATTTATATGGACATCATATTAATCATGAACAAGATCATATCCTCGTTATCATCATATTCTGCTTAGCATCTTCTAATCTGATAAATCTCCAGATTCTTGAACCTGATTTTCCGTGCAAAGACTCGGAGGAGGTGTTCTACACAGGAATCACATCAGCATCCTGATTATCCTCACATAACAAAATAAGGCCTTCTACATACATTGGAAGGAGGCATCGCTTCCATTGACAATCTACTGATACAGGTCCGGTAGAGGGAACAATCATGAGCATATTATCTTGTCGGCGGACCACTCCCATCACGCTTACGGTGCTCCCTTCTTTTATGTACCTGGGTATTCCCGATATTTACTTGTTATGTAATGCAAAAATCCTATCAAGCATAAACAAGAGCAAGTGCATGTAATGATAAGACGTAAATCCCATGCTTAACCACATTTTCTTGCATCACTATCCCTCCAAAAAAGCATATAAATGGAGAAGATTCAAATTAGAGTGTGCTGTTTTTTTTTTTGGGTTTTTTTTGGGGGGGGGGGGGGATCGTGTATGTGACTCACCTATTTTCTCTTCAGAAGAATATATTCACAAGCAATTACACTCGATAATGATGTCATCCGAATAATGCACCGGGAAATTGAAAGAAGAAATGCAACTTGAAAGGAATGTAAGTCAAAATAATGCATCGCATACCCTTCCTTCAGGCGCATTATACGGTCATCACTAGAGAGTTTACGGTCTGCAAGCCAGCCTAAGAAATTTTGAGACAACTCTCTGTTTTCCTTGTTTACATCGACTACAGTAGCTGGCTTCACAAAAGGAGCAACCTTAACACCATTGCCTGCTTTCACTAAAGCTCGTAACCCAGACTGAAAGTCTGATATGTAAAAGTCTGCTACATATTTCTGTCCACAGTAAACAAAAAAATTGTTGACAATGAAGAAAGATGAAAGCAATGCAGAACATGGGAAGATGATATTGAGGCTATAAACAATCATCATGCAATTACAGAGGGCAAAGTAATTCCGATATGTTCACCAAGTTGATAAGATCTGCCCACTGATTCACTAACCGAAGAAGTACAATGCATTGATAATCATAGCAGGGATGAATCGTGACAGAAGCTCAAAATCTTAAGCAGGCAAAGACGCTCCAAATGATGGATAATGCTCCAATCTTGATGACGATAATTGTATTTCTGGTTCCTAGTGTTGATTGTTTCATATCTTACTGACCATCCCAGAAGATATTTCAATCAGTATTACTAACATAATGGCTAAATAATTATAAGAATTGTAAATCAATACACCAGATCACTTTCCATAATTTGACAACAACGTATAGACTAAATAAGGTTAACTGACACAGGACGCCATTTGAGACTTAAACTCAGGACATATTTGATCCATTGCTTTACTGGGACGGGTTAGAAACTTTTTTTCTGGAATGAAGGAAAAAAGGTTTGGCATTAGATTAGTAAGAACTACAGTGAAATTGTCAAAGCAATAAACTACTATTAAGTTCCACCATTAGCTTTTAAACAAGATGGGGGGCAAGGACATTAACGAAATCACGGAAATCAATACGCAGGCTTGCTAGCGGGTATAAAGTCTATCTAATAATCAAGGGGAATCGAACAAAGCCTTAATTCTAAATTCTACTTAATTTTATTGGGCTGTGTAACTGTATGATTTTAACAATCATGTTATTCCTTCATCATCTCACTATTGTACCTTTAATTTTGTTAAGCTCTTCAACAATCATCTTTCATACAATTATCTCAGTCCTCATCAGCTTTTTGGTTTCAGGCAATCTTCAAAATCCGTGGACACTCAGGGTGTAACTGGTTAAAGCAATGAAAAGACAATACATTTCCATTGCACCATAGACACGTAATGTCAATTATTAGCAACTTTACCCTATAAATTTAGGGACATTTATCTCTCAGGTAACTATTTTTCCGGTTTCATTCTTCTTTCCATTTTATTGCATTCTACATACCATATGGATTTGATAGAATCAATGAAGTAAAGGGCCTGTTCATAGGATTATCAGCGAGATAAATATTTGATACATTAGTTCAAAGAACTAACCTCAGAATACTTAGAACCCCAGGAGAAGCATCGATGATTATCATTTGCTGATTTACCACCCCATCCTTTATACTCATATAGTTCTGCGGAAACATATACACATCTAGGTACTCTCTGATATGAGGATTCCAAAGGAATACTGCCACAGGTCACAATCTATAGGAAGAGAGAGGATACATCATCAGTCTGACTAAATATTCACAGTGGGATCCCAATGATTTATTCACTGGAGTTATCACCAAATTATATCAACGAAGACTGTTCTATCACAGAAAAATTGCAAACGCAATTCAAATGTATTTCTGAAAAATGAGCAAACGGACAAACACTGCATGTATCTTTGTCACATAATCGACTTTACACAAAATGGTATTGTTAATTGCCTTACAGTGTGAACATAAAGAAAGGAACAAAGCCTATTTGTTTGGCATGAAAAATGAAATGAGATTAAGAGAAGAAATGCAATGGAATTTTTTTCTTAAAAAAAAGGGTAATTTTACATGAGAAATGACCCTTGTAACTCTGAAAAAATGTAGCAGCAGGAGACAATTATTTTTCAGTGATAACAAAATCAAACATAATAAATGTTACCGAAAAATCATTATAATAAAGATTATGTCGCAACTATGCATTGCACGGATTCTGAGTGTCAAAAGCAGCTTTTGGTGCATCCTCTCACATTTGCAATAATCAGGGTCCCTCTTTAGCATTATGTTTTTATAAATTATTTGTGAGGTGTTGTTAATGAAATAATGTAGAAAGCAAGCACCAAAAGCTGTATTAAACATCCAAAATTCATGCCTTGACCAGAGCACATGCCTGCTCAGTAAGTAATACCAATTAAAAGAGTAACATGAAAAACCTAAAATATCCCCGATGACCAGGACATATTTTTCTGTGCAGCCTGATAAAGGCATTCATTTAAATAGGACATTATAGTATTGCCAAAACTTGCATTGAGCAACGAGACAATGAGAGACAGTGAAGCAGAAAACAAGGTGCTCTGACAAGCAAATTCTGTGGCTTTCGCTTGTGAAAATACGACTTCACAAAACAAGACAATGCATTATGAATTGGGAAGCAAGAAGGAAAGACAAGGATTCCATTTCAGATTATCATGGTAGCCAAAATTTTATTATTTTTTGGGGACAATAAGTATTCTAAACAATCAGCTTACTAAGCTATACCCTTTCTGCCCTTCATTTAATACCGTAACGCATGGTCCCTGATCCCATCATTAGAAAAATTACCATTTTTACAAGCTAAATTAGTGAGACAGTTATGCTTCAATACAAGATATAATCACGAAAGAGGGAGTCACAATCACTAAGTAACTCTATTCGTCATGTACAATCAACTCCATACCTAACAAATAGTTTTTATTTTTAATTTAAAAAAGAAATATTTATTAAAAGGACAACGATCAGCATTAATCATTGTATGGACTCGATAAAATAAGTAAATAGGCAGTTGAAACAAAGCCATGACTTCAAATGCATAATTAATTACGAATATCATTCTCTCGCATTAACGATTCACAGATCGAAGGAAAACATTAACTACTCGGCGACAATTAAATTCTTAAGATTATGATAGAAAATAATAGGACTGAGACATTACCCCGGTAACCTTGACGTACTGTCCATCGATGGCGCCTCGGAGTTCAGCATCTGGGAAGCTCTTCACAAACCCTAATAGACCTCTTCTTTTCCACGCGAAGTTCCAAATAACAAAAAGCATTACAGGCATAATAATTGCCGCTACAGCCACCAGAACCACCGCTTTCTTCATTGCGACCATCAGAAACACCCCAACTAGCACGCTCATTGCTACAATTACTAACAAAACCCATACCACCGCCTTCGACGCTCTAAACCCAACCTTCACTTCCTCGTCCTTCAAACTTGTAACGGCTGAGCCGTAAACAGTCTTCCCAATTGAACCAGCTTGCTCCAGCGGACCCGACCTCCTTCCCCCACCTCCCGACGATCCAATCGGCCCGGATCCTATTGGACCCGACGTGATAAGTCCCGTAGGCTGCAGGGACAACGGGCCGGACGATTGCTTCTTTATCATCGGACCCGACCCACGGCGTCTCCCCGGGGCACCACCAGAATCAGTTCCGGAGCGCGCTGCTCCACTACCGTGCAAGGATTTAGACGAAGAAGAAGCATTCAAAGATGGATCAGCGAGTGGAATATCGAACATTTTCCCAAGCTCACCGGATTTCTTGATGTCGCCGCCGGTATAGGGGACGGCGCGCGACGCCATTGTTGGCTGTCGCTCCTTGAGCTGCTCCGGTGGACCCGAAACGTAGAGGCCACCGCTAAGCTTATGCGAAGGGATTCGAGTCGCCATTAGAGAGGGACAAGCACTAGTAACAGTGCCACAGTGCAGAGCTTCTTGCTCTACTCTCGTCTGTGGTTCTTTCAGTGAGGGGAGGGAAGAAGGTGGGCGTGCCTGAGCAATGGGTTATATTGAAATGGCGAAAATGGGTCTCAGCTTTATTACAATGACACCTATATCCTCCCCAAATCTCAGTGCCGACGGTGAAGGGTTGGCACAAATTTTGTCTTTTAACAGATTTTAATTTTATATTAATATTATTTATTTATGACCGATATGTTAGTATGTTACTATCTTTCTTTCCATTCTTGTAGAAAGATCTTTGACCTTCGTAATTCAAATCAAATCCCCAACTTGCTTCATATCCTTTAGATATTTTCTTCCTAACTTGATTCTAATTAATAATTAAGAAATTTCCCTAATAAAATTTTGGTCTATTCATCCCATAAAACTTATTTACTATATTTATTTTTATATACTTACAGAAAAATATCAATCAATATGTATATAATTGGGATATAATCTTTGCAAGTAGATTATTACAGAAAAATTAATTTATTTAAATATATTAAAGATTAATTAAATTAGTTATTTGTAATAAATAGGTTTTGTTTTTCCTAAATTACTCTCGCTAATTGTATATATTAGCTGTAAGTACCATTTGATGAAATTTTTGACATGTGCAACTATTACAAGGATTACTTTAAAAAATAAATAAATAAATATAAGAAATAAAATGAACTAGGATTTTATATTTAAATTTAAAATCAAATTGAATGTCAAAATAACTCTTATATTAAAAATAGGAAACAATACTACAATTTTCTTTCAATTGCCCTTTCGCATTTGCCCTCTGCATATATTTGCAGATATGTTATGAAAGCATGAATCATCGTATCATAATGTCTTAAGATATGTTAACCCCACTATATGAATTTGGTTTATTTATATAAAATTTAAATTTAACCATGACAATACTTTATTGGGTAAACATGTATTCAGCATCCCAATCTTTTTTTTTCAATTGTGTCCAGCATTCCGATCTTTTTTATGGCACGTCTAGCGTCTTAATCATTTTTATGGTGCATACAGTACCTTGATATTTTTTTTCTGTGCAACTAACACTCTAATCTTATTTTTAGTGTATCCAGCACCCTAACAAAATAAGATCAGAGTAATGGTTGCATCTAAGAAATAAAATCATGGTGCTGGATGCACTCTTACCCTTAATTTTGGGTTAACTCTTCATGTGTTTATATGGTTAGAATGAATATAAAACCAAACAAATGTAGCCAAGAAAATATAATAAATTTATTATTCTACAATTATCCAACTATACTTTTTAAAGAAAATATGTTACAAACGAACCTGTGTGTATGAAACTCGATTCTCTTCTTTTATCTTTATTTTTATATTTTATATAAATATATTATAATTATATTCATAATTAATGAAATTGAATTAGAATTATGAGTACTTAACAAGAATAGGTTAAATTTTCAATTTTTTTTCTCATGTTAAAACATCATTATTTAAAAATGATAATTAAGATTATTTTTATTTCTTATTGTATACATTTTGATAAAAATAAAATAAAATGAAATATTAAGATTTAAATTTAATATTTTTTCCGCTGAATAAAGGATGGCGTTTTGGTCATCATAGGTTGATGGGGCCCAACTAGAATGATTCTCCAATTATCATAGTAATATGGATAATAATAGCCTCTCAATTATCCTTGAGTCATATGCTTTGTAAAGTGTTATATGCTTTTCTTATCTTATTTTAATGACTGTGACTATTTATTTGAGAGCTCAATGTAGTTGTAACTCACTATAAAACTAAGCACTTAATTAAAATGTTTTTACTTTTACAAAATAAATAACAGTCTTTTTAGCAATTGTTCATGCTTTGAAACAAATAAATAATTTTATACGATATTACTCTCCCGGTTCTAAATATAAAACTCATTTTATAGTGTAAATTACACTACAAAATAAGTCTTATATTTAAAATTGAAAAAAATATTTTGTCCAAATACTACAAAATAAATCTTATATTTGGGATTGAAAGAAATATTTTTCCTAAAAAAAAAAGAAAATTAGAGGAGTAGTAACAATGAACATTTTTTGAAATTTATCCTTGTTTCCAAATTTCTAAGAGTAGATAAAAAGATGCACTTTAATCTCATTTTTTAACCAGAGATAAATTTTGCAATTCATTTCATTTACATATAATTTTAATAATTTAATTATCCTTTCTTAATTGTAATAAAATAATTAGAACTAAACTACATTTAGAGTTAAAGACAGATTTTTAATTTTAATATATTTTCCAAAATAAATTAACACATAAAATTTTTAGAGTTAGGGTAATTGAGTTGGTAAATGAATTCAAAAGTTCAAATTGTAGGCTATAATAATTCTCCTACATGCAAAATTGCCGATCAGTCTAAGACGATAAATATATGGTTTTTCAATAATAATTTGGTAGAAAAGAGATGTGATTTCATTAAAAATCATTATTCCAGAATTATATAATTTAGTATATATTAATTAAAATCAATATTAGATTATTTGACTTAAATAAAAAACGGAAGTCTTTTTTTTTTTTTGGGAAAAAATTGTTGTTCATTCCAAAAGCCATGAAAGAAGAGAAGGCTGTTCGTTAGTTGACTGTTCTGTTAAGCAGTTAGTAGTCAGCGCTCCGTATGATGACTGGGGTAATCCGTTATTATGGAGTGGAGGGCAAAATGGTAAATCTGTACCCTCAAGAAGTCGGTGCACATCCAGACGCCAATAAGGCAATAACCCCACTTTGTGGCAGTGTCGTTGCCTTATTTGTCGAACCGTCCATCATCCTTCCGTCGTGCTTTACTTGCAGGGAAAATTACAATAAGCTCTTGCAGAAAAAAATAATTAGTAAAAAAATCTAATAACAACTTCAAACAGCATGTAATGATAAATCCTATAATAAAAAATGACAACATGTAAAATTTTTTTTGTATTTTTTTTTTTCATAGGATTTGATTGTAAGTCTTCCTTAATTGTAATTCCTATTTTATTTGTTGGTAAATATTATCTTTAATTCCTAAAAATTTGATTTCCTTTTAATTTTATTTTCTCAAATTTAAGATTAGTAGTTTTGGTTTAAATTTCATGGATATCAAAATACTTAGACAAATGAAATCAAATTTTAAGAACTAAAAACAATATTAACCCTTATTTATATATTATATTTAGTGTTTAATATAAAAGCTAATTAGAAATTTAATTTGATTTTAAATATAAGACCCCAATCTATCGTCTCCTATATTTATTCATTTTTTTCTTAGAGTAGTCTCATGGTTATTGTATATGTTGAAGGGTTTTTATCAAATAATAGTTCTAACACACTTGGTTAATAAAGGTATTTTAAGAAAGACAATACTTATTTATAATAAACAACTAATTTTTTTAGTATTCACAAATTAATTATCTATCTCTTATTTTAAAAACCAGAGATAGTATTTATTTATTTCAATAATTAATATATTTAAGATAATTTTCTTGCTCATGACTAAGAATCCCGCACCAATTATATTTTAGGTGAATGACAAATTGGGGAAAAAGAAATTTTAAAATTTCAGTAAAGAACCTGTGATCTTAATGATCATATTATTCTTCTCCCCTAAAATATTCTATGCTGATTAGTTGCCGTATAGTCGTCTGTAATAAATTAAGAAAAATGAATGGCAAATCTTCCCAACAATTTTGTTTAATATTTCAGTCACTATCAAATTCTGGAGATTTATCATGAAATTCTTGTGTATATGTATGTACCAGTTAAATATTTTTTATTAAACTTTTTTGGTTAAAAATTAAAATGCCAATTGCAAATTTTTAGTGTCGAATTTCATAAAGTCAATGTAAAATTTTGGGAGTATGAGTTGCTAATATTTGACATTCTTGTTTCATTATTTACTGATTACTATATAATAACTTGCAAATAATCTTTCAAAGCTTAACATTAAAGATTTTAAGGGTAAAGGTAATTTGTTATATTGTAGTTTCATGAAAACTAGGCGCTTCTAACCTATAAAAATGTTTTAATATTTTGGTCATTAATATTTTTAAAATCAATAGATCATTGAATAGATGAAGTGATGACTCAAAATTTATTCCACCAATTGTAGTTGAATTTGATATTCAAACGCATAGTTTATTTAGATATTATATACTGCTCAAGTTTGTCCTTATTTTGGTTTTGGTTTAAAATTATAAGTTTTAATCCCTCAAAAAACAAAATGGTTCAGATTTTTATTGAATTATAGACATCAATTTTAAATAAAAAGAGATATGAGGGACCAAAACTTATGATTTGAAATTTAAAGGATCAAAACCAAAATAATGACAAACTTGAGTAATAAAAAATAGTATTAACCCCAAATATTTATTTGCAAACTATCACAAAATTAATGAGAAATGTAATCACCCTTGCAATGAAGATGACACAATTGCCCCATTTGATTTAATTTCATATTCCTAGGAGAATTGTAATCTTAATTACATTACCATCATGTGTGTTCGTTTGATTGATTATTTACACTGGTAATAGTATTCAGGATTCATAAGAGTGGGGCTATGGGTCCTAACACTTACTTATGCTAAAGATACCACATTTCCTTTGCGTCTTCTAAATTTTGTGCCTCCTTCCTTTCACCACACTTCCTTCACTACAGACCATGCCTCTTCGTCAATAATTGTTCCTCTCCTTCCCCCTTCTTTCTCTAAGGCATTCCCTCTCCAGATCGTTATGTCTTCGCCTTTTCTCTAACTTCTTCCTCTCCTTTATCCATTTTCATCAATGGTCAATCCTTTTTTTTTTAGGCACATATATCATCTTATTAAAAGTAACTTTATTTGAAATACTATTGAATACTAAATGTAAGCACTTCTCCTAACCGAAATTTAAATCTTGGTTCATCACATTGTGAAAAACTAAATTCTTCTATTAGATCTAACCCTGCTAATATGAGTGGTTAACTTTTTTTTTTGGGTTAAAACATAGGTATCCTCCTATTGAAGGTAATATTATTTGAGGCACTATCGAGTACTAAATGTGGGGCATCTTTCCCAATAAAAATTTAAATCTTGATTTGTTACGTTGTGAGGAATTAGTCTCTACTACTAAACCTGACTCCTATTAGTTAGGGGTCAACTTCTTCTTCTTTGAAGTCATGATGGAGATAAGAGGCCCAAGCGAGATGTACTTGAAGGCCCATTTCCTGATATGAAAACCAGGTGGAGGACACTTGCTACAGTAACTTGTTGACGAAGTGGGGAAACAAGTGGTACCCTTAAATATGCCTCTAGAATGAGGTCCTTAATTAATGGCATTAATTATGGTTATATGTTCTCTTTAATTAGTTTCCTATTTGTTTAGATTTGAAGAAGGCCTTTTGTTCCAAACATTGTCTTGAAGTTTAAGTTGTTTTGTTTAAAAAAGAAAAAAGGTAATAATGGCGCACCCTACATGACAGATTTGGTTACAAGATCTTTCTCATTAACGAAAGAATTCTTGCAAAGTTTTCTAATCTTTGCCTATTTATGAGGCTCCTTTTTACATTTTCCAAGGTTTAAGAAATATATGAATAAGGAAATTCTTTTAGCAAAGTTATACTTTTTGTCTTTTATAATTTTGAAAGAAAACTTATAGGCTGTTTGATCAGCTCATTGTGCGTGCCTTAACCATATTTTCCTCATCATAGAAATGGAAAGGTAAATTAGACAGGAGAACCTGTACAGCCAGTTCTCTAGCAGAATAACTAGGGGGATTAAAGTTTGGATTCCATATCTGAAGTTTGCACCACGAGGTAATGGCCTTTTTTTAACCCACGGATTGTTGAAATATTTTTAAAATGAAAAGATGGTATTTTTGGAAAGAGGGTTATGTAATTGGAAAGAGGGTTATGTATTTCTCTCTCTATATATATATATAAAGGCGTACAACTTGATGAAATGTTTAGTTGTTTTGTTACCTTACATCTTAAAAAGCATAACTCTTCTTGAAAAGAATATTAAATATCTGTTAGTTATTTCAATTATGTTGGTCAATGAATTAACATATGGTTGTAACTTTTAATTGTATAGCTATTATTCCAAAAGACATCTCTTCAAAGACATTATTTCATGGTCTATATACCCTTTGCCATCACTCTATTTGGACCCAAAAAAAGAAAAAAAGAACAACACAACACATACATATAAACTGATCAAACTTATTGCCTTTATTATTGAGTGTACGCAGAGATAAAATAAAATTATCACTTTGTAAAGATTATTGTTGTCTTGGTTTAAATTTTGAAAGTACAATTCATATTAAAAAGTCTTCATTATATTTGGTAGTACATTCGCTACCTAAGCCTTGAAAACATCATGCGCCACCTTTTTTTTCATCACTTCTTTTCATACTCTTCAAATAGCCATTCCTTCCAACACGGATCCTCACTAAACATTTTCTACTAGCAACCGTTTATTTAAACTTTACCAAGAAATGATTATTCTTTCCCACGTTTAACTTTTGATTTTTGATCTTCGAATGCCATCACTTAATGGAAAAAATGACTAGCTAGAATTGAGAGGCCGTTGCAGCTCCTTAGTCCGCGATCTTTGGTCGCTGCTGAGTCCTCTCTTCATCATTATCTTAAAGCTGTCTAAAAAAAAGCTTTTTCCCCAGACTTTGACGGTGTTTAACATGTGCTTTGGGGTTAAATACTGCTGGGGAAACTTAATCTTGCTGGCTTATTTTGATTGGAGCAATAAACATAACTAACCTAATTAACTTGACCTAAGTTTTGTCCTTTATTTAAAACCAGATGAAAAGATAGTGGACACAAAAGCGAAAAGAAGACGCTCGACACACAGGAAAATAACTATCATACTTCTTTAATCCTATTTATAAACTTTAAATTTAGGGGGTGTAATCCTTTTTACTAACTTCAATTTGGGTTTATCTTAACATTTAATATATTTTTTCAAATTTATGCTTAATTATTTATTCTTTCTCCTTTGCTAATTGTTATACTCTCCCTTATCACATTTTCCCACATATTCTCTTTCATACATTGTCTTATTTATTATAAAAGCATATTTAAAAATAAAAATATATTTCTAACCTATTTATTGCTGTATTTAAAACTCAACCCCAAAGCAACCACAAAGAAAACATGATACAGCAAAAACCGAAAAGGCTTGAATTCGGAAACAGGCCCAAAGTATGGGCAGCGAGCATGAGACAACCCAAAGCACGCGTGCCTCCCAATTTCCTCCATCCTTACTCCATGCATAGCAGCTCTGCAAGCTTCGTGGCAATGACGTGGATGAGGAGATCATGTAAATTTTTATTCCATCCTTACTAGGGGTGGAAACAGGCCAGGCGGCCTATCAGGAGCCTACGGCCTGGCCTATATTTGGCCTGGCCTGTTTTCTAAAAGAGACAGGCTCATGCCTGTTTGAAGGCCTGTTTAAGTTAATAGGCCAGGCTTAGGCTCTCTAAAAGGCCTGTTAGGCCGGCCTGAGCCTGTTAAAAATTTATAATTATAATATATAAAAAAATAGTTAATGGTATTATTAATGTGCACTTTTAATTTATTTTTTAATTTTAATATATAGTTAATAGCTTAGTTCTTTCTTAGATTTTGAAGTTTAGTTGACAAGTAAAGATAAAAATATAATTTGAAATAAAAATATCAATAAATAATATGATCTTTAAATCTTAAAAATATAAATAAAATAGGAAAGAAAATTTTTGTTCCAAGAATGATAGATTAATTAACTTATGTATTATATTAATTAAATTATGATACTCTCTTTATTCATTATAAAATTAATAGTTTTCTTCTTTATTTATTTGTCTTAATTTTTTTTGTACTTAAACATAGTTTTGTCCCAAATTTTAACATACAATTAGAATTAGTTTTCAGTAATATCCTTATAAATTGTAATTAAGATTTAAAACAGTACCTATGATACTAAAATTTAAATAAAAGACAAAACTAAAAAATTAATTATTATGTATACTTTTTTTATTTTAGCTTTTTTCTATAAAAAATTATTGTCATTTGAATTTTTTTAAAAAAAAACAGGCTTTTTAACAGGCTTCAGGCCAGGCCAGGCTTTTATACAGGCCAGGCTCAGGCTGAAAGATAAGCCTGTAACAGGCCACAGGCCAGGCTCAAGCTTATAGGCTACAAAACAGGCCTGGCCTGTTAAGAGTAAAGCCTGGCCTGGCCTGGCCTGTTTCCACCCTTAATCCTTACTCAATGTGATGGCGTAACATTCTAAATTTTTATGCGTACAATTTACTTAAATTTGTAAATAAATATCTTTTAGCAAAAAGTTAGTAGAGGTTAAAATATAGGTAAATTTAATTAATCATAACTTTGTGTGTGTTAATATTATGGAAATAAATAGCATAACATGATATAGAAGTTTTACATCAACTAAATACTAAAATGGGGAAGCTCTAGCATCCTATATTAGGAGGTAGTAAGTAGAGTTAAGAGTAAGTAAATAATTTTCTCACACATCTGATATAGTTTTAGAAAAATGTTAGTTTTGAGTTTGTGAACCATTGGATTAGCCTTAAATTTGATCAACAAGTTTAGGACATCCAACTCGTCAATTTTAACGGCTGGATCGTCAATCCAATCTTTAAGTTACAGGTTATTAGGTACATTTTTAACTTATTTTTTCAGATTTGGTAGATAGAACTATGAATAGTAAATTAGTGTTTTTGAATTCATTCATTGTTGGATCGATCCAAAATTTTAAGAGTAGACTTGTGACATGTAAGACATTAACTTCAACGATTGGATCAATAATTAAACTTCTATAGTGAGAATAAATTAACCCAAATTAAATATATTTTCTAAGTTCTTCGAAGATAAAACATAAGCTATAAATTGGGGTTCTACTATCTAGGTTATAAAGTTGGTGATTCTAATGATATAACCTAATAATTAAAGGATAACATAAGTTAAGAGAACCTAGGGTTTGAATCTAAGTCATTACATATATATTTTCTTACTACAAACCTTAGAAAAAATCTTGAGTTAAAATTATGAGTAACAGTGAATTTGTTAGAAAGGGAGTTAAAAGCTAGAATTTTGTGAGTAACTTACTCTAACACTACAAAGATAACATTTTAATTCTATTTGTAAATATAAACCCTATTGTGGTGTGTTCGAATATGAGCCTCGTTTGTATTTAATTGTTAGCTAGGAGACTAAGTAACTGAATTTCTATCGGTTGCATGTTCTAGTATGTGTTAGTGAGTGGTTTTTATAATTGCATTTTTTTATATGAAGTTTTTATTTGCATAAATTGTTTTGTGGGATACTGTGGTGAAGGGAAATGAATAAATTGGGTTTGAAAATAATTGATCTTTGGAATATGATGCATGATTTAAAGTTTTAATGAGTTATGCTCCTATATATATGTATATCTATTTGAATGTTTTGAATCATGTGCATTTTTTGTGGGTTGTGGAGGAGATGATCAAAGTTATTGAGATCTATATACTTGCACGTGGTATTGGCTTCCATACGGAGCTCTATAGTTGGCAACTATTATTGTCTTACTAGTTCTTCAAGAGACTGCAACACCCCATTAGTTCTTTGAGGAGGTTCATGGTCCACCGAGTGCTTTGTGTCTTTGGCTGGTCTATAACACTTGTGTAGTGGGCTTGTAAGAGTAGCTAATTAAATAGAAAGAACTTAGCCTATAAGTCCGGTAGGCAGAAATAAGGAGGATATAAGGGTAGATTTGGGTTCATGAATTACATATGACATAGAATCTTCATTGATATTTATATCTTTTGAATAAATAAAAAGTATGTTATCTCTTCTAAAATCATCAACTGCATGAGACTAGCAGAAATATTTGACTTATATGGTTATTGTGGATTTAACTATTAAATAAATGTCTATTAATTGTTATTAACTCAATGTATCCCACTCGACACCTTGCTAGCCCATGTTAGTGTGTGTGATCAGTAGGAATTTATTTATTGAGACGTTGTCTCACCCCTGTTGTTTAACATGTTTCAGGTAAAAGCTTTAAAGGAGGGATGTCAAGAAAAGCTCAGGAGGAGTAAAGCTACAATAACAACTTGTAGTACCTCCTCGATTTTTGAGTTATATTGTTTTTTGTATATTACTGTTATAGGACAATTTGTGTTTAATTGATTCATGCATTATTATAGTTTTGTGTCTTTTATTTGTTCTATTATGATATGCGTTTTCATAGTTAGCTAGAGGCCTAGGATTGCAGATGTGTTTATTATGAATTTATTAGTCTCACTATTTCAATTTATGAGCTATATAATATGTTGTTTTATAATTATGTTAGATAAAACTAATCCTTTCTAACATGGTTTGCTTTTGAATGAGTTAAAGAAAGTTCTCTTGTCTGTGATAGGGTATATGATTAGGTGCTGCTCTTTTCTGTCACGGATAACCTTATTATATAGTAAGGTAGTTTATATGATTGTGATATATTTGAGTTTGTTGTTAGCATGGTTTGGTCATAAAAAAAATTATTTCTTGAAGTTACTTTTAAAAAAAGTTAAATTTATCAGTTTATTTAGAAAGGTTGTTTCAGGTGACATGAAATAGAGGGGAGGTGGTGAGGTGACAATCACAGGCACGCGGCGATGAAGTGGATGAGGGGATGGCATGGCGGCATGGGGGAGAGAAGAGGTGGTGAGGTTGTGGCCAGTGATAAGGTGGTGGTTGTCACGTGGTATTTTAAATTTACAGAATAAAAAAAATTTTAGTAACAGATTAGTGATAGGTTAGTGATTTGTGACGGAATTTTCATTACAAATATGTTCTTATTTTGTGATGGAATTTTTGTTAGATATCTGTTATTAATTGGTAACAGATTAGTAATGAAAAATTTTCAGCGCTAATTTTCCTTGCTAATTTGCAACGGAAATTTTTTCATCGCTAATTTCAAAATAATTAGTGATGGTAAAATCAGTGATGAAAAAAATTCCGTCGTCAACTAAATTTTGTCATTAATTCGTTGCTAATTTTGACTATTGACGAAAATTTCATCTCCAAATTACATCGCTAATTTGATTTGATTTTTTTTGGTAGTAGTTGAAATACATCCCAAAAATATACACCAAGAACTGAAATGTGGAGCCCCTCATATATTGAGCATGAAATTAGGCCAAAGCTAATGAAACTAGCTGACTAGAACTAAAACAACTATTGTGAAATAAAGGCCAACTAGCAGGAAAACTAAACCATGCTAAAAGTAAACTGAAAATAGAGAAGCAAAGATTATCGATGAGCAGTCCAAGGAGACCTTCGATTGCTACAGGCACTACTCATTTTGTAGCAATCACTAGCTTTTTTGGTAGTAGGCTCTCAATACCACATAGCAAAGTCTAGTTTAGTTAAGGCCCATCCACTCTCAGTAGCTTCAAGTTGTGCAAGATTGTGCCGCCAACTAACTCCTCTGTTAGAACGTCCATCTGCAGAAAAATTTTGCAGAGAACCATTTAGTGACATTACTGTTTCAATAGTCCATGTTAGTTTTTTAATAGTAAAGAGCAAAATTACTAAGATTTTAAACTTCTGAGATAAATTTGTACTCAAAAAAATTTTAAGGTGTCCAATACTTCTGAGTAAAAACTTTTTGAGCAAATTTGTACTTTATCCTTTTTTAAGTGGTCAACCCAACTCTAAAATTTGTTGATAATAAGATAGGTGCTATTAGGTTTGAATATCCGTTTCAAAAGGTGTCAATGTTTAATGCCTAATAATATTTTAAATAGGAGAAAAATATAGGCGCTATTTATGAATATAAATATGTTCCACGTAAACCACTTTTTTTTTTTTTTCCCCGGATTCAAACTTATTTTACTGATGATGAAAGTTGTTGGTTTTTGCGTCTTATGGTTTATGCAAATGGCTACGTGCCACATTAAGAAGACACTCCTCCTCTTAATTTAGGATTTCAACATTCAAATCCCCTCCCCTACATCTCGTCTTTCTTACTCTTTCTCCCTCCATCAAATTCTTCTTCTCTCACTCTCTCTCTCTTACTTACTCATCAAATTCTTCTTCTCCTTCCTCTTCTTCTTTTTTCTCAGTCTCCTTTGTCTTCATCAATGAACCAATTATCTTCATCTTTGCAGTCTCCTTCATCTTATTCCACTTTTGATCAATGATTTCATAATTTCTTAGAGGTTACAGTGGCGAGAAGGAAGTGAAGAGAGGAAGAACTATCCTTTTCCTCTGCCCTTGTTAGAAGCCGACGTTTGTAATCACTATAAAAGAGGTTTGTTGGTCTAGCCACTCAACTTTTCAATTTAGTTAACAAGATGATTGGTATTTCAATCCGGTATTCATTTACAAATTTTTTTGAATAGAGTATGTTTTAAAGAAAATTTTCTTGAAACTTCATTGTCTTACAAATTATTGATATTTGATTTACTAAAATCACTAAAGTGGTAAAATAATTTTAGATTGATGTAAAACTTGTTTAACATGTATTGAATCACGTTATAATGTGTCAAAACATGGTTTCAGTAGAAACAATATAAACTTAATCCATAGCTCCTTATAATCTCATCTAGTTTCTAATTATTATTTGTTATAATTTTTTACTGAGTCTTTATAGTATCTGCCGAAAGAAGTAGTGACTAATCCCTTCATACAGTAGACTTCTTGAAAGGCTTTCGTACTAGCCACCAGATTCTCTTCATACACACTGCCAGATCAAACCCCTGACTAGATGTTTAAGAAACCTTGCTAAATGCCAACTATACTAGGCCTCTTGATTTACAATTTTTTAATTTATATCAGAACCATTGTAACTCTCACTCAATATACAATAGGAGTAATTTTGCCAGATGGATATAAATAAAATAAAAACAAACCAAAATTATAGATTATATATATATATATATATCCAACAGACAATTATTAGCATACTTTTTTTTAATTTTATGTTAACAATAAATAAATTTTATTCCATTATATTATCTTAAAAAATATTTTTTATCTTTTAGTTTAATGCAACTTATATGTCAATTAATCAACATCCACATCAATTCTAATTAACACATTATGAGTATAGGAACTAATGTATATACCCGACAAAATTATAAGGTGACCTGATAAAAAAGCTAAAAGAATCTAAATGCAAAATTATAAATATTGAAAAATTAATTTTCCCTGAAAACAACAAGAATATTACTTTTATCAAAACATAGTTTTAATAAGGTTCTAAAATAATTCCAATGACGCTAAAGACTCATGTTTTTTATTGTTTTTTTTTTTTTGACCAGACATGTTTTTTATTGTTTACATGTATATTATATATGTGCATTTATTACAATGTTGTCGCTCAGGAGTCACAATATAGCATGAATGGCTGTAAAGTAAAGGACATTTGAAAAATGACGTCCTTAGAAGATATTAAAAAAATAGTAATGTGCTTTTTCATCATTGACTTTTTATCCTTTTTCTAAAGCGGGTGCAATAACGGGCCTGATTGATGTGAGAAGGAGCCAATATAATCCTCAGCTAAAAAGAGTAGAAAAGTACAGACGGGGCTAACAAAATAGAAATCAGAAAAAGCATAGGCTAGTTTAGTGGTATCGGTTAATTGGATTTGGATTGGAACACATCTCAATTAAGAAAAAATTTTCTGAAAATGAGTTTTTTTTAAAAAAAAAATCTACAAATCTTTATAGTTTACCTCAATTCTAAATCAGGTTCTGCTTCTGTAATTTATTTTATTGAATTATGCCCTTATTATTTGATTGATTAATTTTAATTTATAGACTTTAAGAAACTTTATTTATAGAGTTGTATGGGCGTTATAACTTAAAATAATGTTGTGAAAGGAAATGAAAACAATTCTTTAAAACCCAAAATGGTGTAAAAGGAAATCAAATGAAGAAAATTCTATAAAGTCCATAAAAGTTTATAATAGATCACACTACAAGGGTCCAATTTTTTTTAAAAAAAGTCAAAATGATATTAATAAATAAAAGAGTACACTACAAAGTACTACATGCATGAGGATAGGGGGAGAGATTAACAAGATTATCAAATAAGGGAGGAGGCAGCGAAAACAAAAAACATGAGAAAACAACTCATAAGGGTCCAGTTTAAATAAAATAAATTACATATATCTAATTTAAAATTGAGGTAAATTATAAGGACTAGTATTTTTTTTTATACGCGTGTATTTACGGAACTTGAATTTAAGACCTTCCTTAATAGAGTGCTAATTGCTTACCAATTATGCTGGCAAAAAAATTTTGCTTGCTAGTTACCATAACTTTTAATGCCAATTACTAAGAAATTCAATATGTCCTTCCAGCATCTGACATTGAGTAAGATTTTGAATATGAAGATGGAGAAGTCATAGTCACAAGCATTGATAAGCACATTTTATATAAGTTGAGATAAAACTCATCTCACACACTTACTTTATATTTCGTAAATCATGATTAAAAAGTTACTTATAAGCCATTCCAAATGGGGTCACATCTCTCAGTTCCTTCCATTATATATCATAGGAGAATCTCATTCCTCAGCCAAATGTTAAAATCCATATTCTTCCTAATAAATATGAGAAACTTGTTCCGGCCATAGCTTTCATTGATACTGTTTCATGTAGGATGGTCATGAAACCCCACATTCTTCCTCTAGAAGAATGGATACGCTTCAACCAATGTTTCCTCGCTGCTGATGGAAATATATTCAAAATTAATCATATTACTTAGAGAAAGATTGGTGTACAATTCTTTCTAGGATATGTCCTATTACTACTGCAAAATATGCTTGCAACATCGGATTTACCATCAGTTATTCACAAAAGTGATGTTAAAAAAAGGAAATGGTTTTTTTATTATAATTTTTTAAATTTTAATTTTAAATATCGTTTATTAGCTAAACTGACATTAAAAGTTTAAAAAGCAATACTAAAAAAACATTTAATCCCCACAAGAGATCAACATTAAAAGTCCTATTTGCAATAGTGTATGGATGAAGGTATTAGGAGGAGAACTACTAACAAATAAAAGATGTTTTTGTTGAATTTGATGTTTATTATCATACCAAGGGACTCCGAATATTGCCTAAAGGAATTAAATATAAAAATTTTTTGGTGCATATATTGATGTTCCTAGAATCCTTGAAATTCAACAACCTCCCCCAGAATACGAAGATATTAAAGATCACCTTCTCATATTATGTGTAGAAGGCCATGATCAGTTCCAACATCCTAATCCTCTTTGGAAAAATGAAGAATTTTTCATAAAGCTTCCTTTTCAAGAAAAATGAAGACGTCAATCCCATGAGGTGCCTCATCTGGGAATGAATCCAAAAGACTTAGCATTAGCATGGAAAGACTGTGCCGTTTTTCTCAAGTAAGGTCTCATTAAACCAACAAAGTCATATTGGGCTTTTCAAGTATGTGGAGAAAAGATATGAGGTTACAAGAGGAAAGCAATGTCTAGCTATTGACTACAAGCCACTTAACATCTTTCTACAAGATGATGAGTATTCTCTCCCAAAACCTAATACTCTTTCTGTCTATTTAAAGAGGATAAGATCTTCTCAAAATTTGATCTGAACGCAAGTTTCTAACAACTATGCATTCATCTTGAAGACATATATAAAACTATCTTTTGTGTCCCCAATGCAAATATCAATAGACTGAAACACCATTTAGTCATAAAGTTACTCTTTATTCCAAAAGGACATAATGAAGATCTTTGAGCCAATCCCCCATAGTGCTATTATTTGCATAGATGATATTTTACTCTTATCAAAAGATGAAGTATCTCACAAAGAGTTTTAAGTCCAATTCTTAAAAAGATAAATGATTTGTAAGAGTAGGAGGATCACGTAACCTCATTGATACCTTGGCTTATTTATTTTTTTAGGCCTATGATCTTCATTGTCTTCTTTTTGAGGCTTCCTACAAGAACGTGTGGGTTTGACATGCTTCTTCTATTTTCCCTTAGAGAAATATTTTTAGAAGTCTAATTATCAGCATCTTTAGAGATATCCTAGAAATCATATTCACAGTCAAGATCACCCATTTTAGGGGCATAATCTCATATAAAATGACCATTGATATGGGAGACAAATACTAGTTTTGAGTCTTTCTACATAAACAATTAGCATAATCTTTTGGGGATTCAATATAAGCTGGATTAATTATCAAGATGATCTATCAAGATTGAGAAGGTCCTTCTATAACAATCTCCTAAAGATCGATTTAACAGTACTATCTGGTAACTTTTGCAAAATAGGAGAAGTAGTATGAACATTACGTTGTACCAAATGAAATTGCTTTTTGTAATTTTTGATCCATTCAAGAGGCATCAACTTGAAAAAGTTCTTCTCTTAGTAGCTGCTTGGGAATCAATATAGCTAATCAATCTCTTCTACTCAAGCTGGTTCCAAATTGTGGCTCTATGTTGACTCTAGGCACAAATCACTGTTTATAAGAAAATATGGCTTAATGGACAAACAAAAAAAATTGCATGGGGCTTTGTTTTAGCCAAGTTTTGCATTAATGAAGCCTAAGGCTTTGTGTTAGCCAAGGCACTCTCTCCAAGATAATTTTTAAATTTCAAAATCTCTCACCATTTACTTTTTTTTTTTTTTAATCCTTACACTCGTTTCTTTTCCTGTGACATCTCATCCTTTCTATCTCTCCCATATCACTCTCTCTCCTTCCCCATATCCTAATGTCTCACTTCTCAGTCACTCTCCCAAAATCTCCTTCCTCCCAACCTTTGACTATCAAAGACTTTTTTCCTACTCTCTCCCCATATTGTCATACGAGTTCATAGTGTGGGTTGCTCCATTTGACTTGAAGCGAGGTTGCGACAGTAGGGACTTGCTGCTTTTGTTGATCAAGAGAGGAACTAACGAATCTCAGATAAAAATTGGAAGATTAATAATGTGAAAAGCTTCTTCATTTGTTCCGTCCTAATATCTCTATTCTCTATGTAAGATGAATTGGAACAAAGGATTATGAGAGGTGATGGATGTAGGTATATAATCATCCTCTTCATTTTCACCACCTAGGAAGTTTTACATTCATGAAATGAAATGGTATGTTAAACTCCATTCATCTCACTTGTGTGGTATTTTGGAGGAGTCTACAGTGAAATGAAATGGGGAAGAAGCTACACTTGAGAAGTACAAGTTCGAAGAGCTCTACACCAAAAGATGAGACGGTGAAGGAAAAGGAAGGATAAGGAGGACGAACATACCCACCATGGTTGGTTTTTCTTTACATGTTTTTCTTCTCCTATTGTTTTAGATTTTGACGTCATTGTGGGAGTTTTAATTTAAACTAATATAATTTAGCTTCTTTTGACTTCATTTCACACAAAACCAACAATGAAAGATCAATCTATTGGTTGTTTAATTAATTGCTAATTTTTTTGCATTATATTTGTAGTCATGTGTTTTATCTCTATCTTTATAATCATATGATATATTTTATAATCATTTTTTTTATTCCTCTTCAGTTTGGTTTTGGCAATGGTGTTTCCAGAAGAAACCATGGTGGATAGGTCTGATGCTTTCTATCATCAACACAATGGTGGTATTTAATTTTTTTATTATTTTATTTCATTTTGAGTATTCACTTTATCTTTAATACTATATTGAGAAACCTTTTTTCTGCTTTATTAATGCATGTGTTTCTCTTCTCTCAAGTAATGCCAATTTGGTGAGATATTGTTTCAGCTTTTAACGCACTCAAATAATCTTTGTCATTAATTATAATCTTGGTTATTTTCTTGACTCTCTATATTACTTCTGTTCAATTGTTTCTTTCTTTTTTTTTAACCTTGTCACCTTGCTTCTTATTAGATATGCGTGGTTTGATTGCAGTAGTGATTTCTATGTGGCTTGAGTCGAAATTGATTGATTTTTCCTTGGCTTTTTTCCCTCCTTCATTACTTAACTGAGTGGCTTTGGACAGTGAGAAATTGATTGCTCAGTTTCTATACCAAAAGCATGAATTAGTGATAAAATTTGAGAACTTTTCTTGAATAGTATAAGTGGTCAAATGAAGTTTTGATAGATTAGTTTTGAAGTTTTAGTACACGGAGCAATTTCTAACTATTAAGTACAAATGACAAGAAATGGCATAAATATAATATTACACTTCTCTGCATGTTAAGTTCAGAGGTGGTGTTGACAGCAAATATAAGATTCCAGGCATTTGAAGTATGTTATATTTGTTTTTGAATTTTGAATAACAGTATTGTTTTGTTGACATATTGCACATTGTTTCATGTTTTATGTTTGCTTTGAATGGAAGTGGTTTGTCTTATGCATTATGATAAGTGTGACTATTGTAAGAAGGCATTACAGGTTGTGAAGTCATGGGGTGCTATAAGCTGTAGTATTGAGCCTTAAGAGAGAGACAAGCTCATAGACTTAGTTGGTCCAAAAAGAATAAAAGCATTGTATTATTTTCATATCAGAATCTGTTGCTACCTGACAATAATAAAGTGAACTTTTTCATCTTGTACAAAACATAGAATCTTAATTAATGAAATGATAAAAAGTGGTAGTTTGTTGGTTAGAAATGTAATCCATTTTTACTTATTCCTTTTTCTTGAAATTCTACTGTGCTTGCTGAAGTAAATTTACGCATTATACTGAGCAAATTTTCAGGACAAAAAAAATAATATGGAGGCTACTCATAGACAGGAAAAGCAAAAAAATGAGCAAAAAAGTCTTACATTTATTTCTTCATTGATAGTAGAAATTTTTGTTTTTGAGGAGACAATAGAGGCAATGAAATAGTGAGCTTGGGGGAGAGTTTGTATTAAAAGGGATAAATTCACTGTGTTGAGTACTTGAAATATTTGCAGTTTGCTTCGTTTGATTGGAAATATGCTTCTCTAATGGATGATTATAACAAAAAGTGAAGATTTTTTTACTATAGGTATATTTGTATAGGTTGTCTTTTTTATATGTTGTAATATAGCTTTATAAAATTTGCTTGCTTTCGCTTTAATTTAGTATAGGTTGTACGCTAGCACTATAATTCTCACTTGTACTTGCTTTCTGATATTAGTAAGTGTAATGTGTTTTTTAAATTAATAAAAATGAATTGTTGCCCAAAAAAGATCATCATATGGGAGGTGGATACTTCAATGGCAATTTGCAACCTACTCACATGAACTTCATGTTCTTCACACTTGCATCATGGCCAACACTTCTCTGGCTGGCCAGTTTGATATTTAATCTTATCTTTGAGACTTTGTGAATGTTCCCTTCATTAATATAAATTGATAGTATGACAAACCGTATTATGTACTTGAATTAATGCATTCACATTAAATACTTATTGATGTACTCCCACTTGTATATATTTTAATTAGTGCCTTTATGTTAGGAATAGATTTTCAATAGTAACCTTGCTTTAGCCCATTCATGTCAAAATGATCAAGCATCCTTTAGATACTATTTTGTATGAAGGCCAAAGCTATAAAACATGTAAATTCTAAGAATAAAATTTTTTGTGCTCAAATTCAAATTGAAAATTTTTGGCCAACCAAGTTAATTTAGTATATCCAACCATATGTTTCAATAGAATTTGAGCTTGAAAGTTACTTGAAAACATCAATTTTCTAAATATATTCCTGCTACAATTTCAAAAATATTTCTTTCAAATATATCATTCAATGCTGATGTGGACTAATAAAAAAAAGCAGACATTATATATTTGGATAATTTTGTTTTAAAGTGATCGCCCTTTATCTATGTTTTGGGAAGAATATCAAATGCCTCACTCATACCAAGAACCCAACATTTTTCCTATGTCATTGTACTGTTTTTTCAACCTTGTCGTTTGACGTTTCCTACAAATGGTAATTGCTAAATTGTAGTTGACCCAATGCCATAGGATATTTCGCACTGAACACTTACATTAGCTGCAACTTTATTATATAGGCAACTGTCAATCTTGCTAAGATGTTGCTATGTTTTTGACATCTTTTGTTTAGGCATTTCAACTACTAGTACTCATTCATTGAATGCTATTAATTTTGCAAGTAAAGAATAGACTACCCTTATCAATTTCATTAGCATGGAATCTCAATGTATATGCCTTTATGAAAGCTATATGTTTTAATCAGTTATCGTAGGTCTGCATTACCATATCTCAAAGCAAATTCTTGATCTCCTTGCATACTTAAGGTAAAAAATACGTCCTCGATTGCTATTCTTAATTATTATTGGAGAAAATGCATGCAAAACGCCTAAATTTGTTTTCTTTTTTTCACTTGGGCAAAAGATCATAACTTGAAATAAGAAGAATTACTAATATAAGGTAATAAATAGAGGCATAAAAAGGAAACTAAAGTAAAAACCATTTATGATTACATGCATTAACTGTAGTGTTTATAAACCTTACATAGCATAGTTAAAGCCTATTAAGAAGTTGATATCATCAAAAGAAATTTTATAAAATGCATTATTTATGGCATTATATTAGATGGGAAAAATATACATTATGATAAACACATTGTTAATTTGGCCAGAAATGAAATACATAATTTGTTAATTTCAACTATAAAATTAATAAATCTTGCATAAGGTATGAATATGAAGACCAAAATTTCATGACTTCAATTTGATTTGATTGGTTATGAAAAAAAGTTAAAAAGCAAGTCTGCAACTAGACAGAAAAAGTTGGATGTAGTATTTTGATATCTTTCGTTGGGCATTACCAAATGAAGATAAGGTATGGTTTATATAAAATAATTTCTAAAATAGTAAACTGCAAAACATTATCTTAACTAATTCTTTATGATATTCCATATTATTCAATTGTACTTGCTGTAGAGCTAAAATTATTGTTTTTGATACTACACAGTTGGCACTGATGAAAGATTAAATAATGCTGATATGTTTCTAATTGGGATTTTCAGCTTTACAGTTATATAGGAACCAAATGCTACAACTTTAAATTTAAGGTAACAATATAGGTATCTATTCATTATACCATAAAGTTTTTTTTTTCTGTGATCCTTCAGTGAATCAAGGATTGTAATGATGGATGAAAAGAACCAC
Source organism: Neltuma alba (assembly GCF_004799145.2). Taxonomy (NCBI): domain Eukaryota; kingdom Viridiplantae; phylum Streptophyta; class Magnoliopsida; order Fabales; family Fabaceae; genus Neltuma; species Neltuma alba. The sequence goes on along the minus strand of NW_021637499.1, from coordinate 120,657 downwards.
TACCAAAAAACATGTGATTAGTGATGGAATTTAGCCATGAAATTTTTATTTAGCGATGAAATTAGCAACAGATTAGTGACGGAATCATATTAGAGACGGAATTTGTTCCGTCGCTAATTCTTCTATCACTAATTGGATTAGTGATGGAATTTCAATATTGTCGCTAATTACTGACAAAATTAGCCACAGAATTTTTTCATCTCTAATTATCAACAGAATTTTTTCGGTAATTAGCAACGGATAATTTCCGTTGGTAATTAATATATTTTTTAAAAAAATTTAAAATGCCTTGTGGCACCTCTACCAGCTGCCACCTCACCTTTGCAATCACATGTCGCTATCTCACATGCCACCTTGTATCACCATGTGTCACCACCATATAATTCCTCTCCTCAAAATGACCTCTCCACGGCTCGAACCAAGGACCTCATTTGTGTGCACGCGCGGCTTCACCAGTTGAGCTGTAATGAACTTGCTGACTTATCATGCAAAATTAAATATATATGATATTCTCTTATACAAACAATTATATATACACACATATATATTATTAGAAACTAAAAATAAGCTATATGATAATTTTAACCATAACTATTTTTGTGACAAAATAATTTTTAGATATTTATTTTACTATTTATTTTATAGTGCGTTATTTTTTAAAAAATATTTTTAATATAATATTGATTTCCAATGACACTAATTTTGAACTTTAAATTGTAAATAATTTTTTCAAAAAACAGCTACCATAATAAAATCTAATAGATTATTCTATATAAAAAAATTAAATGATTTTAGTTATAAAATTTTAGCTACATAATTAGCAACAAAAATTTCTAACGGAAAAAATTTCATAGGTAATTCAGCGACTAATTTTACTTTAGCCACAGAATTAGTGACAAAAATTAGTGACGGAATAATTTTTCGTCACTAAATTAGCAACAGAAAATTATTCCATCGCAAATTTTAATTATAAAATTTTAGCCATGAAAATTTCTGACGGAAAAAATTTCGTGGCTAAATTTAGTAGCAGAATTTTCATCAGTAATTTATCAGAAATTATCGACGGAATAATTTCCGTCGCTAATTCCATGGATAATTAGCTTTTTTTTTTGTAGTGAACATTGCTATGAGGAAATGGAAAAAGACAAAGAGAGTAGACACCTACAACATGATATACAAAATCAAGTAGCTGCACTAAATTTGATTATATTCTCACATATGATTGCATCATCTATGTCATTGATGATTTTACAAAAAGGAGAAGAGATCTTTGATTCATTTTAAGGAGCTTTCAAATCATCTTCTCCTGGTGGATTTGCATGGGAAGTGATCAAGGCTTATACTACAAGTTGTATCATTAGTTGTTAGTAATATGATTATTCCATACCCATTTTATTTTGTTTTATGTGCTGGGTGAAAAGTGACCATTATATTTGGAGATCTTGAGAAGGAAAAATATAGGCTTCACTTGATCGTGTACTAAATAAAACCATTAGATTTGAAGTTTTGGAGGGAGAAAAATATTGATTGCATGCTATAGTGAAACCTGGAGGGCACTCATCAAATTGTAACTGTTTCAAATGTCTATTTATTTAGAGTTTTATCTTAATCAGCCTCTGAATACTATGACAAGCAACATGTCATTATGAAATTCTATAGAATGTGTTACCAATATTTTATAGAATGTAATAAAATGTGACATTGTTGGCATCATTGATCTTTTTTTTCTTATTAGATGCTTAAACAGTTAAACGGTTGCATGTGCTATGTGAAGGGATTCATTTCACTTTGACATATAAGTATGAGTATCTATACATTATGCTTAATTTTTTCATGTAGGTCTGGGTATGGGATCAAGTCAATTCTTCCCCTCTTGACATACAGAACATATAACAAGTCAAGCTAAAAGGGTCATTTATGCTTATAGCATCCATGAGCACGAGTGTTACGTCTAATACATTACCATATACCTATGCTTGATAATATGAGTAAGATTTGAGAGTATATTTATATAATTATATTTACACAACAAATATCATGGAAACTTTATCTTCACTAATGTGTACAGAACACATTACATCATCTAGTATATGTCAAAGTCCCTTTTCATACATAATCAATTATACGTTGCATTATACAAAATTAAATATATGGGTGGTTTTAAAATAATTGTTACTAAAAGTGAAAATGCAACTAAGAAGACCAGAGTTGAAGTGTGTATGAAGCGATGTTTTGGAATGTACAAGGTTATTAGAAATTTAGTTTATGCTTCTTCACTATATTCTAAGCTGATGCTATTTGAAATATAAGTTATATTTTATTATATTCATTTTATTTAAACTAAACAACAAGCCTTATCCCACTAGGTGGGGTCGGCTACATAAATCACACGACGCCATCGTGCTCTGTCAAGAACCCAGTCCTTAGATATGTTGTTGACTAGGAGGTCTCGTTCAATGACCTCATTAAGCGTTCTTCTTGGTCTTCCTCTGTTCCTTTTTATGGGAATCCATCTTGTCTGACCCACCCTCCTCACAGGGGCCTCCAATGGCCTTCTCTGCACATGCCCAAACCATCTTAAGCGATTTTCAACCATTTTCTCTTAGATAGGCGCCACACCGACTCTTGCTCTGATATTTTCATTTCGAATCCTATCTTTTCTTGTATGACCACACATCCATCTCAACATCCTCATTTCTGCTACCCCAACTTTGTGCTCTTGTTTTCCCTTTATTACCCAACATTCACTACCATACAACATAGCTGGTCTTATAGTAGTCCGATAAAATTTTCCTTTAAGTTTCTCAGGTACCTTCTTATCGCAAATAACTCCGGTAGCTTTCCTCCACTTTAACCAGCCAGTTTGTATTCTATGAAAAACGTCTCCATCAATTTCCCCATCCTCCTGTATAATGCATCCTAGGTATTTAAACTTTGATACTTGAGGAATGATTTGCTCCCCCATCTTCACCTCCAAATCCCCATTGCCTTGCCTCCCCCCAAAATCACAATGCATATATTCTGTTTTGTTCCTGCTCAAGTGGAAACCTTTCGACTCCAACGTCCTTCTCCATAACTCCAATCTAGTGTTAATCTCTTCTTTTGATTCTGCCATGAGAACTATATCATCCGCGAAAAGCATGGACTTAGGGATTCTTTCTTGAATAGGTTCAGTTAGAACATCCAGAACAATGTTGAACAAGTACGGACTCAAAAGGATCCCTGATGTAGGCCAATCTGAATAGGGAAGTCTTTTGTCTCACCTCCAGGCGTCCTTACACTGGTAGTTACCCCCTCATACATATCTTGTATGGCTTTGATATAAGCAACCCGTACACCTTTTTTTTCCAAAGCCTTCCACATTACTTCTCTTGGCACACGATCGTAAGCCTTTTCCAGGTCAATAAAGACCATATGTAAATCCCTTCTTTTACTTCTATCTTTCCATTAACCCTCTTAGTAAATAGATTGCTTCGAAGTGGATCTCCCTGGCATAAATCCAAATTGGTTTTCTGAAATAGAAGTCTCCAGCCTCAACCTATATTCCATCACTTTTTCCCACAACTTCATTGTATGACTCATAAGTTTTATCCCTCTGTAGCTTGCACATTTTGAATGTCTCCTTTATTCTTGTAAATAGGAACTAAAATGCTTCTCCTCCACTCATCCGGCATATTCTTAGAGCGTAAAATTTCATTAAAAAGCTTGGTTAGCCACACCTCACCCTCATCTCCCAGACATTTCCAAACTTCAATAGGGATACCATCAGGCCCAACGGCTTTTCCATTGTCCATTTTCTTGAGAGCTGCCTTAACCTCTCCGATACGGATCCTGCGGTAGAAAGCCAAATTCTGATCATCTTCGTTAATTAGCAAGTCCTGTAAGTCCTGAGTCGCATAATTGCTTCCCTCATTAAACAACTTGTAAAAATAAGCCTCCCATCTGTCCTTAATATCACCATCAGTAACTAACACTTTACCATCTTCATCCTTTATACACTTTACTTGGTCCAAATCTCTCTTTTTCCTCTCCTTTTGCTTCGCAATCTTGTAAATATTTCTTTCTCCCGTCTTTGTTCCTAACTCCTGATAAAACCCTTCATAAGCTTTAGTACGTGCTTCGCTCACTGCTTTCTTCGTCTCTTTTTTAGCCAACTGATACTTTTCCCAGTTTTCTACACTATTGCACGAGTGTATGGCCTTAAAACAATCTCTTTTCTGTTTGACTTTCTCTTGCACACTCTTATCCCACCACCAAGTCTCCTTATCTCTCTGACCAGGACCTTTGGATTCTCCCAAAATTTCTTTACCTACCAAACGAACCCTTGTAGCTATCTCTTCCCACATCATGTTTGCATTTCCCTGCGACTCCCAAATCCCTTCCTCCACAAGGGTCCTTTTGAATAACTCTCGTTTCTCACCCTTTAACTGCCACCACCTAACCCTGGGTTTTACCACTTGATGGTACTTTTGCCTGGTACTCTTAAAACGTACATCAAGAATAAGTACTCTATGTTGGGCAGTCACCCCATCTCCTAGAATCACTTTGCAATTAGTACACAATCTTCTGTCTGGATTCTTAACCAAAAAGAAATCAATCTGTGATTTTGAGACACCACTTTTGTACGTGATTAAATGCTCCTCTCGCTTCTTAAAACAAGTGTTGACAATCTTAAGATTATATGCAAGAGAAAAGTCGAGAATAGATTGTCCTCCACTATTAAGCTCCCCAAAACCAAAACCACCATGGGCCCCGCTGAATTGTCCTGCTTCCTTACCGACATATCCATTAAGGTCCCCACCAATAAAATTTTTTTCTTCGAGTGGTATGCTTTGAACCAACCCCTCCATATCTTCCCAGAACTTATCTTTAAGGTGTGTCTCTGCCCCAACCTGAGGTGCATAGGCACTGATGATATTGATAGTATCTTTTCCAACAATTACTCTTAACGATATTATTCTGTCCTCAAACCTTTTAACCTCTACCACGTTTCTTTTCCATGTTCCATCAACGATGATACCAACCTCATTCCTTGCACTCATCTTTCCTGTATACCAAAGTTTATACTCTCCAAGTTCCTTGGCAGCTTCTCCAGTCCATTTGGTTTCTTGGAGGCACAAGATATTAATCCTTCTGTCCCTCATAACTCCTGCTACTTCTATAGATTTCTCATTCAGCGTCCTAATATTCCAAGTGCCAAATCTAATCTCAGTCTCATGAACTAACTTCTTTAGCCGCCTCCGTCCAAGAGAGTGCGGTAGCCCTCGCTCATTTAACACTACATCCGGGCGACGATGCAGCGGCTCTAGCTCATTTCTCACTGTACTCGAGCCATACAGCACGTCACTTCTGGGCAACGACCTAGCATTAGCGTAATTACTTTGTTGATCCATGTTCATGAGATTCGACGGGTTTTTACGTTGGCTGTCGAGGGCCTAACACAACCCTCCTCCTTTATCTGGGCTTGGGACCGGCTATACAATATAGGCAGAGTTTTTTATATTCATTTGAATGATAGAAGCATCATTAGATCTTTTATTTAAGTAAAGATAATTCTAAAAAGATAAGCTTTCTACACATCACTCAGGGAAGGTGATGGTAATTTGAATGATAGAAGCATCATTAGATCTTTTAGCCACCATATATAAGGCATCCTTGGTTGAGTTGGAAAAATAGAGATAAGAGGAATGATTATGTAATATGTAAATGATTTAATGATGAAGGGTAGCTATAATGGTTCAAGGATCTGGATTAGCACCAACTATCTAAACCTAAACCTAAATCTTTAATCTTTTTGAAAGAGTACGATTAGATAATTTCATATTGAAATATGGAGCAATGGTAAGAATGGCACTTCCATTATTAAGGGTAACTAAAAGCTTTATAAAGTGTAAGTGGTATGTAAGAGAGCAATTCTAGTAGTTGTTGAAATTTCCTTTCTTTCATGAAGAGTAAGGAAGAGTAGGACAACACCTATATGAAGGTATATAGAAATTCATCAAAGGTTGAGAAATTCCAAGAGTAACATATTATTCTACTGAGATAGCTTGAAGACCATACTATTCAAGTTTAGAAGTTTGAATAACTTCTTTAGTATATGGTCTCCTAGTGAAAATAAGTTATCAAATACTCCTAGTGAAACAATTAGTTTGTTGATAAAGGGTGCATGGGCTAAGAATAGGAAGGTTTGTTTATTAAAATTTAGCATCTTAGGAAAAATGAGTGATCATAACAAGGTTTTTTATTTTATTAGAAACTATTTTTTTTACAACCGATGGAAGTCGTTGGAGAAAGAGTGTAGAAGAGAGAGTGGAAAGGTCATTGAGGGTGTAATAACTCCACGCATGATTGAAACATGTTTTTTTTACTCATTATCACTAGTAATATCTTTTTCTTACGAAATGATAGGTTCTGATACTAAAAAGGATGTAAGACTTAGACAACCCAGTTCAATCATGTAAAGATCATAGTCCGAGTAAGGCCATGACAAAGATCTTTAAACCCATCTTCCATAACACTCTTATTTATATAGATGATACTTTACTCTTCTTAAAAGATGAAGCATCTTATAAATAACTTTTAGTCTAATTTTTTTTTAGCAATCTTTTAGCCCAATTTTTGAAGAGATAACTGCTTTGTAGGAGTAGGAGGATTAGGTAACCCTACCCAATATCTTGGCCTATTTATTTATTTAGGCTCATGATCTTCATAAAAAAAAGAATATAGGACTTTGAAAACCTAGTTCGATTGCGTTAGTTTAAGTAAGGTTTCATTCACAAAACAAGTATAGGGCCACGTTAGGATATTAATCTTTTTAGCACAAGAACCATATATACCTAAAGGATCATGGTCATATTCTTTCTTATGCATTGGATAATCTAAATAAGGCAAGTGCAAACCACACTTAAATTTTTGAAGACAAACATAAGATATTATAAGTTCAAATTTTCAATAAATTGATAAGAGATTTAGAGAGAATTCATGGAAATACGCTAAAAAAGTTTTATTATAGAAAAATATACAAGTCATTTTACCTTCATACTACTTCATTTTCTCTTTATATAGTATATTTTACACTATTCATTCTTGTCATGACTTCTCCTTTCATGTCATCTGCATGCCATGCATGCATGTACATCCTCTACAAAACATACTTCAAATTACAAAGTTCATATATATACTCTAACCACGACAACACTAAAAAAAAGTACAAATAATAATAAATGAACAAAAGACCAGACTCAATTTATAATACATACAATATAATTTTATGATACTTGTGTCTTCACAAATGAAGATGATGGAAGGCAAGTAGTGATGATGTGACTTTTTGTGTGATAGGACATATAGAGGCTAGTACTTAGAAGACCACTTGGTCTTGTAGATAGGTTCCTTATCATGTTAGATATTGGAATATCCTTTTTCTTCATTACTCCAAAACTTGTATTGAAGTCTTTTTGCTCCTTTGGCTTTATATTCATCTAAGATTTGATCGCCTGACTTTTCTTGGCTTTACCAAGCAAGATAAATTTTTTTTTTTTGGTATATTATGTAGAGCCCTAGTTCTTCCTAATCTTAGACAATTGAGGATTGTGCTTTGGTGACTCTTGGTTGAGATGATTATACTCATTAGTCATCAAAGATGTCCATTTCTAGCCTTTATGGTTCTCTGAGAATAATATACTCAAATGGTATAAGACTAAGAGAAGTACATTTCAATTCAAGATCCTCACCTGGATGATTATTAAGATCACATGAAAACATTAAGAGCTGCCTTGGTTCTTTTTTCACATTCAAGCTTGATTAGCTATATAGATAGGCTTGATTAGACATATAAAGTTGACCATGTGAGTCAAGATTATAAAACCTATGTACTATAAAAAAAAGCAATAAGTTTCTTTTTTTTTCTTTTACTTTTATAGAGGGACTTTTCATAAGTTATGCTTCTCAAGGACTTGATAAAGATCTTTTCTCCATTATGTCATTAGTGAGAACTACTCAAAGAATGTTTAAAATTAGAACCCTCATGTTTTGGGTCACAAAGAAAATGATAAATACAAAGAGGAGGAAGGACAAAGGCATAGATATAAAAAGTCGACAAAACCCACATGTACCACGTTAACTCAACAGGAATAGGATATAATATAAGATGAATAGACAAGTAAGGTGTTTGAATGTTACAATGGTTAGGGTATGGCTAGATCTATGTTTTCTTGAAAAAAAGATGAAGCCAGTAGAGTGAAATTCCTTTGGCTAGTTGATGATTTTTTTTTTGTGGTTTTTGGGTGAGATCCTAGGAGAAAAATGGTTTTGAATCTTGCCTTGGGAAACATTTTTATTATGGCTAATAGATAAAGAAATCGGGAGGAGTAATATGAGAAGGAGTTATGAGCTATATCTGTTTTTGGGGTCTTGAGAGAAAATATGCAAGAGAACTATGATGACCTTTAATGTGTCAAACTTTGAATTTATAGTGGAAAAACTAGTTTTTCCAACAAAGTAACTAGTCATTTGGAAAGTCTTTTCTTTTGGTTCTAACATCCTTAGAAAAGACTTATTGTCTATTTTTACCATGAAGTGATAAAAATTATTTTAAATCTCGAGAAGGTAATGAAGAACTATTTGGTCTAAAAGTATTACATCTTAGTGCAAGTGGAGCACCCATATATCTTACTAATCATACATGGCTTGATATATTAAGGGAGATAGAACGAAAGATGCTTCACCAAATTCTTCTTCACTTTTGACCTTTAAAAAGATTGTGAAATTAATACCTAGCAAATCCATTTTAATGAAAATCTAGTAAATTTGTTCACCAAGTCATTTCCAACTACAATATTTAAAAAGTTTGTTCATGATATTGGCATCAATCTATAAATTCTTTGCCCCTAGTGTTCTTGTAAAATCCTTGTATGAATTTAAAATTACCCAATTTGTCAACATGAACGGATTAGAATCAAAATATATGAAACTTCTTAAAGGATTCAAGTTGCCTAGAAATAAGGATTTTATAATCAATATTTATATTGATGAAATAGATATAATTGGAACTCATCAAGAGCTCACTAAAGTTGTAAATTGCTTAAACAAAGAATTTGAAATAAAAGACTTGGGAAGAATTTTCTCATGAATGACAAATTGAATATTTGAAAAATGAAACTTTTGTGTATTAAGAAAATTATGCAGAAAAGGTCTCAAAGCATTTTTATATGAATAAATCACACACATTACGTGTTTCAATGGTTGTATTTAGATATGGATAAAAAAAATTTAAACCTTGAGAAGATGATTAATGACTACTTAGTCTAAAAGCATCACATCTTAGTACAATTGGATCACCCATGTATCTTACTAATCACACATGGCTTGATATATCAAGGGAGATAGAGTGAAAGGTATTTTACCAAAATTATTCTTCACTTATGACCTTCAAAAAGATGGTAAAATTAATACTCAGCAAATCCATTTCAATAAAAATCTAGCAAATTTGTTTGCTTAGTTATTTCCAACTACAATATTTGGAAAGCTTGTTCATAGTATTAGACTTCGCAAACTCAAACATATCAACTCACCTTGTCAAGAGTGAGAATTAATGCATGTTGTACTCTTTTTTTCTTGTATATAATATTATCCCATTGGGTTTTTCACCAAGGTTTTTAATAAGATATATTAAATAGTATATTAATGAATGGTGTGCTCTTTTTCTTCTAATAGATTTTTGTTATGCTTTTTTCTAGTTGAAGCTTTTTAATGAGCTAGGCACATGTTCACTCATAGATATTCAAAAGGAAGTGCTATGAATATAATATTTATATAGTTGTCCATATGGTTCTTTTTATTTATGTTATCTCATATATAATATCCGACATTATCTCTATGATCTTACATTATCTCATATTATCAAGGAATATGTAGATTTTTTTTAAGTTGAAGTTGTAAAGCTGTACATATAAATAAAGGGCATATATTATTGGGAAAATCACTAATAGGTCCCACAGAAGATAATTTATTACTCTGAGGTCCAATGAAATGTCAAAATCACTGACAAGTCCCAAGGGACCTCAGAGTAATATTTTCGTTTTGTAAAATGACATTACTGCCCCTCATATTCCAGATTCACATTTGCTCTGTCATTACGATTTACAACCTCAGCAACGACTATTAACAACCTAATGAGAGGGAGTTAACAACCCTAGCAGTATCCGTTAACAACTTACTTTATAGAATTATATAACCTCTACATAAGAGTAAATTATAACCAAATAATATAATACAACAACTTTAACACTAAAATGGGAAGCTTTTTGATATCATTAAGAATTTTAATTAGATCCAATAGGATTATAGTAATATTTTAATGCGAATATCCATTTACAATCTCAACAGCGATTATTAACAACCGAATGAGAGGGCATTAACAACCTAAGCAGTAGCCGTTAACAACTTACTTTATAGAATTATATAACCTCTGCATAAGAGTAAATTATAATCAAATAGTATAATACAACAACTTTAACACTAAAATGGGAAGCTTTTTGATATCATTAAGAATTTTAATTAGATCCAATAGGATTATAGTAATATTTTAATGCGAATATCCATTTACAATCTCAACAGCGATTATTAACAACCGAATGAGAGGGCATTAACAACCTAAGCAGTAGCCGTTAACAACTTACTTTATAGAATTATATAACCTCTGCATAAGAGTAAATTATAACCAAATAGTATAATACAACAACTTTAACACTAAAATGGGAAGCTTTTTGATATCATTAAGAATTTTAACCAAATCCAATAGGATTATAGCAACATTTTAATGCGAAAATCCATTTACAACCTCAACAGTAAGTATTAATAACTTAAGGAGAATTGTTAACAACCATAGCAGTGTCTGTTAACAACTAACTTTATCGGATAATATAACTTCTAACTATAACTAACTAAACTATAACTAAATAGTCTTAAAGTTAATCTTATATAGTTGTTAGAGGTTATATTATCCTATAAAGTCAATTGTTAATAGATACTGCCTAGATTGTCAATAGTTCTCTTTAGGTTATTAATACTCACCATTGAGGTTGTAAATGAATCTTCGCATTAAAATGTTGCTATAATCCTATTGGGTTTAGTTAAAATTCTTAATGATATCAAAAAGCTTCCCATTTTAGTATTAAAGTTGTTGTATTATACTATTTGGTTATAATTTACTCTTATGCGGAGGTTATATATTCTATAAAGTAAGTTGTTAACGGATACTGCTTAGGTTGTTAATGCCTTCTCATTCGGTTGTTAATAATCGCTATTGAGGTTGTAAATGGATCTTCGCATTAAAATATTACTATAATCCTATTGGATCTAGTTAAAATTCTTAATGATATCAAAAAGCTTCCCATTTTAGTCTTAAAGTTGTTGTATTATATTATTTGGTTATAATTTACTCTTATGTAGAGGTTATATGATTCTATAAAGTAAGTTGTTAACGGATACTGCTAGGGTTGTTAACGCCCTCTCATTAGGTTGTTAATAGTCGCTGCTGAGGTTGTAAATCGTAATGACAGAGCAAATGTGAATCTGGAATATGAGGGGCAGTAATGTCATTTTACAAAACGAAAATATTACTTTGAGGTCCCTTGGGACCTGTCAATGATTTTGACATTTCGTGAGACCTCAGAGTAATAAATTACCTTCTGTTGGACCTGTTAGTGATTTTCCCTATATTATTGGTGCCTTAAGAAAGAATAAGAAAATTTCCCCCTCGCTTCTTTGCTCTCCAATTCTCTATTTACCCTTTTTTTGTTGAATATCTTATCTTTTTTTTAATTTTTATAACACAAATTAAGGTTTTTAAAATTTTTGCGGTTGAAACTGAATATAAAATGGGTCATTATAGGCCGGAGGGATCGCATTCACTGATAGATTCTAAAGAAGCTTTGGACGGTGAAGTATGGAGGTTTTGGGAAAAAGCAAATTATGTTCTCATCAATCAACTCATTAGCATTTTAATCTGATTCCGCACTTGCTCTTTTCTTTTCCTTTTTAAACCTTTGATTCCTAACTAACCCATCTTTGCCTTACGCACTACTATGTGGATAACATCAAACAATATAATATTTGTTTTTATTTTCTTTTTCTTTATCTAATTTACTTCAACTTTTTGAACTCAACCGTGTAACTATTTTTTTTTTTCTTACTAAAGTATAAGTATCCTCTTATTAGAGGCAATGATATATGAGACACTATTCGTCACTAAATGTGGGCACTTCTCCCAGCGAGAATTCAAACTCAACCATTTAACTACTTAAATGATTTTTTTTTTATAATTCAGAACATACCCAAGTTACTTTGGGTTTGAGACTAATCTCTATTAGGTCAGAAGCGTTAAAATTAAAGCTCTCTATATAAGTACACTTCTCAAGATTCAAACTTTTGTTTTCTTTTTTTTGGGTGGTAAGACCACTTACCATATTAAATAATAGCTTGTTGGTTAATTGAATGAATTTTTAATCTTACAAACAACTAATAGAGTTCGTATAAAAACTTCAGAATAAATTTTTCATCCTTCACAACAGTATGTAGGCTAATTAATATTTGTTGGGGTTTTTCATCTGCTTATTAATAGGTCGAACATTTAAAGAGGCTAAAGGTTTTTTTTTCCCCGCCAAGAAAGATCAAGAGTAATTGAGTGATTGAAAAATATATTTCAAATTTTCAAAATTAAAATCAGCGAATTACTCTCTTTCTCTCTTACCTTAAATTAAATTCAACAATTAATTGTAAGAGCTCAATTTACTTTACATCCTCTAAATTTATAAATTTTTAATTAACCTATCTTTATCGATTACATATACTATATTAAAAATGATTTTGATCAATATGAGTAATAATTAGGAACTGTATTTTAGAGAAATCAATACATATTAACTACAAATAAATGTATATAAATTATTTATCTGGTTTCTGCATTGGATAAAGAGAATATATCAAAGATAAGGTTCTTGGATGAGAGGATCAATCATCTAAGTTGATGAGTTTTAAATATAGCATGATATAAAAGCAGTTGGATTGGAAATTCTTACAAAAGAAAAGTTTCTTACCGCCAAAAACCTTATCCAAAAATGAAGTGTGTATATGTACGGGATGTATAAACACTAATGAGTACATGATTTATAAACTAACTTAAATTAAAATATCAATTAATTATCTCTAATATAATTCAAAACATAATCTATATGTGAAGTTAAATGACCATGGGAAAACTGATGAAAAGTTTTTATTTGGAAAGTACTTTTTCTCGAGTAAAAAAAGACTTGAATTGAATGGGCCCAATTCAACTTCCACAGGTGCAGTTTTTTTTTTTTTTTAATTGAGTACAATATTTCTTTAACTATATGTTGTCTTCCGTTTTGCACATAGTTAAAAATAAACTACACATAGTTAAGATCTTTAAACAAATTTCTGGTATCTTTTGATTTAGCCGTTTTTTTCAAAAAAATAAAATTGATAATTAAAAAAAGATATACTCCTCCGGTCTTTAATATAAGACCCATTTAACTAATTTGATTAGATTAAGGAAGTTAGGTAAGTTAGTTAATTATAAGAAATGTGACGCGTTTTTTCTAAAATACCATAATCATCTTTCTTAATACCCTATCTTCCTTTTCTACTTGATTATGGTTGAGAGAATATCTATAGGGGTAATTTAGAAAAAATTGATAAATATGATAAATGGATCTTATATTTAGAATCAAAACCAATTCAATATTAAGTCTTATATTAAGAACCAGAAGAGTATTTAACATTAAAAATGCTTCAACACCATGTTTTCCTTTTTATCATATGCTTATAATTCTAGTTTATATAATAGACATGGAATAAAGGTCCGTGGCACTGAATCTCATTTCTTTCATGTTTCAAAGAGAATATAAAACCATTACCTCACAATGGCGTTTAAGGTACGCCAAAAGCCAAATTATAAAGGTCATATGTACCTTTTGTACTATCAGATAGTACCTAAGGACATAATATAATTGTTCCACTTTTCTTGAATAATAAAATATACACACACAAAAATAACATGGATTATAAAATAAAAATACACACCCAAATCACTTTAAGCAAATATGATTCTCTACTTTTTACTTGTAATCTCGTTTTCTCTTTTGACAGTATAAACTTGACTGGGTACAAGAATGGATTTGCTCAGGAGATGGTATCAGTGTATAAATATGCTCAGACAAGAACGAGCAGGTTAACTTGGAAATCAGTAACTACTCACCTAATTAATATGGTTTTTTTTTGTTAAGCGTATATATCTTTTTATTAGAGATAATTCTTTTCTGTGCTATATATAATTGCTAAGCATATGTATCTTTTTATTCAGTTTTTTTTTTTGTTGTTGCTAAACACAGGTTAACTCTATTTTATTGAATTATGTGTCATTTATAATACTCTACTTATTTATGAATTTCTGGCCCAAAAAAAAAACTTTTGAATTGATATCTTTTCTATTTAAATACTATTTTTGTGATTTTTTTAATATATTTTGATTAAATTATATTGTTCCAAACATGATTGATTTGACTTCTGCGAGACGAGAATCGCTGCTTTAACTAATTTAATTATAGACTAATTTATTTTAGAATATTAATAATAAACCCTTCCCAACTAAATGTGTTCTTTTTAATTTTGTTAATTTTTCTATCTTTTCATCATTAATAAAATTATATTTTATCAGCAGATTTTTAATATTTTTTATCTCTTCAGTGCATAATATAAAAAGGTCTCTGTTTTTTTAAAGAAAAACTTCTAAAATGGTTTCCTCCCATCCTAAATATAGAAACAAGATAATTAATCTATAGATATCGAAAAAATTAATTAAAATTTCTCTAAAATATCCTATTTGATCACTGTTCCCATAACTCATTGATAAAAACCTCTTTTAATATATGCAATCAATAAAAAGATTAAAAAAAAAAGACCAAGATTTTATGTTTAATATCGAAACAAATATCAACTCTTAGATATTAAATTAGATACGAATGGGATAAAAAGGTAATTTCGCTCTTTGGTTGCCATTTCGTGTTTGCCGTGCCACCATGCTTTTAGTATTGCATGACTTTGTTTGGGTCCCAAAAATGAGGCCTTAAGAGTCAAAAAGAAGAGGGGAAAGGATATGTCCCAAAGCATGTGTGCCACTGAAACAAATTGCCAACAGTTTAATGCACTAATATGCCCACTTTCTTTTTCACTGATTGATCACTCAATAATTTAAATTTCAAGATCATCAAGCTCAAATTGAAGGAGGTATCCAGTATAATTCTTTTTATTTGAAAATTCAGAGTCAAAACTTTATTTACAATATTCTCTGAATAATTTATATAGAATATAATGACTCTTTAACCCCTACTCAATAACATTATTGATCTCTATATCTTTTTCTTCATATATAACTATTTAACATTTTACACTATCAATTAATTTAAATTCAGATAGGAAGTTATCAATAGGAATTGGGTCTGGTAAAATGAGTTAGTTCCTCATAATATGATAATAAAAATTTATAGGTTTAAATTAGTGTTTAACCGTGCTCCCAATAGTATAGTCTCTCAAAACCTGGATTAAGACGTAGTTTGCATTAAGAACTTTAAAATCCTGCAATATATGTTGCTTATTTTGTAAGTCTTCTTGCTAGCCAACTTAATAACATATTTCTTGCTTAGTTTTTATAAATCTCCCACCTCTTATTATAACTTGTACTCTTTAAGAAAATCTACAAGAGGTATTGCTTATTTCACAAGCTTTTTTCTTTTTATTTTGTAACTTTCTTGCTTAATATTTAGCAATCTTCTATTTGGTTCATAACTCTCTTATTTGATTCTAAAAATAAAAATTTCCTTCTTTTGCATTCATAGAGTTTTGAACATATTGCTTAAGAGATAAATTCCATTCATTTTGGCCAACGATTCAAGTGTGAACACCTCCTCCAAACAAAAATTTGAACATTAATTTATCATACTACGAGGGATAATCACTTCTGCTGGTTGGTCATGGCCTAGACTTTTTTTTTTTTGGGTTAGGTATAAGTATCTTTTTATTGGAAGTAATTTTATTTGATACACGGTCAAATATTTAATATAAACACCTCTTTTAATAAAGATTCGAATCTTGATTCACTGGATTGGATTACAGGTGACTAGCTCCTTTTATTAGGTTTGGTCACAGCCCAGCCTTTTTAAATGTATTATATACGTTGCTTTTGTAAACTTTGAAAAAATGGTACTGAATCGTATCGTTAAAAAAGCCTATAAACCTTTCACACACATGCATATACCTTCCGCCACTTTTGAACCTATCACTCACGAGACTCCCCTGAACCTGAAAGGCTGAAACTTCTTCCTCTCCTTCTTCTTCGTCCTTTCAATTCATCTTTATGATCCTAATCTACCTGATCCTCCTCATTCATCCTAGGATCGATGCTTAAATCTCCCTCCTCGTCTCTTTCAAACCGAAGTCCTCTGCACTTGGTTCCTCTCTGATTTGTGTTTCAGGATACTTTCAACTCTTTGAACAGATCAATTTTGATAGCTTGATGAAAGAAAACCCTCATGTTTCGAAATCACTTCCTACGATCCGGAGGGAAATTAAATTCAAGTTCAAATCCCTTTTGACGGTATGTTTTCATAGCAAACATCACTATAACGTTTCGTAATAATTCATATCGAGCTTTGATGGCGACATCGTGTTTTCATCCACTTCGACTACGAAAGTGGAAGAGGAAAACGTTATTACCGGCGGCTTCTTCTTCTACCTCTTCTTCTTCTTCTTCTTCTTCTTCGTCGTCGTCGTCAAAGAGGCAGTTGAATTGCGATGGTGGGGAGAATTTGGAAAGGAAGAGATTCGACAGCGTGGAATCATGGTCCATGATACTGGAGTCTGAGAATTTGGAGACGTGGGAGGCTTCGAAGGAGGATCAGGAAGAATGGACCGCCGATCTTTCTCAGCTTTTTATAGGAAACAGGTTCGCTTCCGGCGCTCACAGTCGGATTTATCGCGGCATTTACAAGCAGAGAGCCGTGGCTGTGAAAATGGTTAGAATTCCGACTGAGAATGATGACAAAAGGACTTTACTGGAGCAGCAATTTAAATCCGAAGTTGCTTTACTTTCACGTCTCCTTCATCCTAATATAGTGCAGGTAATGTTTTTTTCCATTCCAATTGGAAACTAATTATGGGAAGCCTTCTTGTTTTCTTCTCCTCATGGATTGTTTACTAAAATTTGGCATGCTCTTTTTGACATATCAGAATTCTAAAAACATGCTAGAAAGCACAAATTGGTACGGTATTGATTTTGGAACCGTTTGAAATAGTTTCTAAGTAATTTTTTAATCGTAATTTACGGAATACGAAATAAATATGTAAGAAAATTTTGATTTTAATTTACATAAAATGTGCTTATAAATATTTTTTATCGCTATAACAAACAGGCCCTCTACAGGGCAGACCTCCAATCATAACACACAGTGGGCTGTTAGAATTGCAAGATTACTGCTGTTTGCTTGTCTAATAGTGAATTATGTGAGAGAGAGAGAGAGATTTCTGAACCCTAAATTTTTTTCCCCCTTAATTTTCAATACACCTACTTGATGTCATTTACAGAGTTTACTTTATGTTTGTCATGTTTCGGGTCCTAGAAGAGCCGGTGATTTGATTTGGTACATATTCTTTTCTGAATGTTACACACATATATAACTCACATACACTCCACGACTCATTGAGAGTTCAAACTTACAACCTCTCCTCTGCATGAGATGCTTTGGTATCATTAAGGCTGTTAAGGCTTTAGAGATTTGGTATTTATCTCAGAGTTTTAATTTATCTGATGTAATACTTTTATATACAAGGATGAATAAGACGTGATCCTTAAACTACTCTTAATTTTACAGTTTATTGCAGCTTGTAAAAAACCACCAGTGTACTGTATCATAACAGAATACATGTCACAAGGAAATCTGAGGATGTACCTGAACAAAAAAGAGCCACACTCTCTTTCAACCGAAACTATACTAAGATTAGCTCTCGACATATCTAGGGGTATGGAGTACCTTCATTCACAAGGTGTGATTCACAGAGACCTCAAGTCAAATAACTTGCTTCTCAATGATGAGATGAGGGTTAAGGTTGCAGATTTTGGCACATCATGCCTTGAAACACGATGCCTGGAGAATAAAGGTAACATGGGGACATATCGTTGGATGGCCCCGGAGATGATCAAGGAAAAACCATATACTCGAAAAGTGGATGTTTATAGTTTTGGAATTGTGCTTTGGGAGCTCATGACCGCCTTACTTCCTTTCCAAGGAATGACCCCTGTGCAAGCTGCATTTGCTGTGTCTGAGAAGGTCAGATCACTACGCCTAAGTTTCTTTCTTCTTAGGGTTAAACTAAACATAGCTATTTTGAACTGCAATCTAATAACAATTTTAGTTCATAAACTCTAACATAGTACATTTTACTCCACTAAATTATGACAAAAACAAGTTATATAGTTAATTAATTACTATTAGTCACTTGATTGTCTTGTAATATCTAAACAAGTAGGATAATTGGAAAAAAAAAAAATATGTGGCCTTTAGGTGTTAATTTTAATTATAATATCGAATGTTTTCTTTATATCAAGTGCACAAAGTAAATTGTTGGGTTTCAAAGTCCAGAGCTCCACATACTAAAGTTCCAATTCAACTATAGGCCATTGCGGGAGTTGTATGTAGTTTCCTCATATGTTTTTACTCTTAAATATCCCCTCCCTGCCTTTTTCCCTTCTTGACTTTCTTTTGCCCGAATTATCGTTGATTTGTCTTGGTTTGAACTCAATTTAAATGCTAAGCATTTGAAACTTATCATGCTTAATGGTATAACATTTCTTTATTGTCAAAATGATTGGCTCGGCAAGGACTCCGTAATGGCATGAATTGTCGAAGGCATAGTCATCTTATGAATTTTCCTGCTTTGTAGCAATTTCACCAGTAAGTTAGGATTATTTAAATGATTCTTCGTTCTCAACACTAGGAATGGTTCAGGATTGAATTTTAGTTTTTCTGTATACATCTGATTCTGATGTGACTTTAATGCCAAGACGCAACTAGGCGTATAGTTAGTATAGAGTTACTTGGAGATATTTCTCATTTGGCTTCTGTGCCCTTGGTTAATCGGTGTCATAGTCTAGTTCTTCTATATTGTGTACATTTGTCATCCTTGTTGGAACCAACCTTTTTAACATGTAAATTTTCAATATTGCACATATGCTTATCAAAAGAAAGATATCTAGATATATATATATATATATATATATATATAGAAATTCCCAGGTATCTATTTCCAATAGTTTAGTATTTAGCTAAACATTAAGTCATTTGCTTCTCAATATAAGATCATTGGTCGATTTTTTTGTGAAATCTAGATGTGAGTGATGTTTACTTGGAATAGTATTAATCAATACACACACACACACAAGTTTGTAGTGAATAATGCAGCTTAATTTTTATAATTTCATGTAATATGTGAAACGACATCTAATTACAAGTCTCTGCTGTGTCTTATCTCATCATATCTGATGTAATACATATAGGCGACTAGTTTTCAAAATAATGTCTTCCTCCATTAATTTTTAAATTTTGACTCTTGACTTCCTGAATTTATAAATTATGCCACTTTTTTTTTTTCCATACAATTTATGCAACTTGATCATTCTATTAGAAGAATATCGGTCCAACAATCTAATGGACCCGATGTAAATATTCGAACACTTTTGTATGTCTTGATTAATTCGAAGATTAGGGGAAGGGGGTTGAGGCTTATTTGTGTCCCTCTTCTCTTGTTTATAAAGAGGCATAAGACCATGTAAAGAGGCTCTAGTATATTGCTTTTAACAAACTTTTTATTGTCAAAGTTGTGTAAACTATCAAATAAAAATTACACAAGTCCAAAGTAACTTTGAGATATTTTGAGTTATACTATAAAAACAAAAGAAATTATACAAATGTCAATCTGGAAAGGATGCGAAACGCATGTTTCTCTATCCCTTCTTTGTGTAGTACTCTTCTGGTCCTAAATATAAAACCCACTTTATAATGCAAATTACATTATAAAATGAGTTTTATATTTAGAATCCGAGACTATTTTTCATAGTCTTTCATTAAAAAATGAGAAGAAAAATGTGGGGAGTTATTGCTGCAAAGAATTTTGATTTTCCTCATTTTGCTTTATCAAGAATAAGAACGTGTGTTAAATTGCCGAAATTTACATAAACTATTTGTCAATATAGAACTTAAAATGTGAAGAAATGGTGAGGGGTAAAATTAATAATAATAAATAAACAACTGTTATCTTGCATGAGGTCCTTCGCAAAATTTAGAGCATGATGAACATCGTCACCAACCCTAAAGCTCCTTCACAAGAGTCTAGATTAGTTACCTGTCTGATATCCTGGTTTTAATTTAGAACCAATCATCAGAAGGAAGAATAAATTACGCCTTATGAAACTGACTAGTTGGCTATCCTGGATTCCTCATGTTTCATATTAGGATTTTTTATGGTCCTGTGAGCTTTTTTCTGGGGGGAAAAAAAATTGAGAGGTAAGCAGCCCAACGTGTGATCTCCTACTTGTAGAAAAATATTAATACCACTAGATTGCAAGGCCATTATTGTCCAAACCTGTGAGCTAGACGTTGCTTTGGATCTCTATTTCAACTGCAGAACCTGGCAGGAGAAGTAGGGATAACTTTTGCAAGCCATATGTTAGTTCTTTTAACGGTGGGAAACAGTAACATGCTTATGTATATAAAAGAAAAGGTGGTAATAATAATGCTGCTCTTTTTGGTTAACTGATATATGGGGGGTGACTTATTTTAAGCAGAACCAAAGGCCACCATTGCCGGAAAGTTGTCAGCCGGCACTTGCACATCTGATAAAGCGTTGCTGGGCGGCAAATCCCTCGAAGCGGCCGGATTTCAGTGAGATTGTGTCTGTTTTGGAAAAGTATGATGAATGTGTCAAGGAAGGCCTACCTCTCACTCATTATTCAGCCTTCGTCACTAAAAATGTCATCATTCAACGCTTAAAAGGTTGTGTGTCCATGAGTTCCTCTGTACCTGTACATGCCTGATTTATCCGCTTCCATCTGTAAGCTACATATATATCACTTCAATCTGTATATCTTGTTCATTAGCTTGTACATGCTTCAATGTTTCTTCCAACTGTATTATGTAAATGCAACTTATAAGGCTTTTTTCTTTGATTTTCTTTTGGTCTTTCCGGTCAAAACTGACAAGAAATAACATCTCAATATCCTCAATGTGTTTCATCAATTTCCCATCCATAAAGCTAAGTGATACCCAAAATGACACCACAACGCGTCTCATGCCATAGCTATACCAACAAACAAGAATTGTCAAATCAGATAGAGGCCATAATATTTGGATGAGGCTATTAAAATAACTAGATACAGAAATCCCCCAATCAATAAATTCAAAACCAGGGGGTTCTCTGGGCTCCTATGTAAATATCAGACCGCTCCGTCATAATCATCAATTGTCTTTTTCATTCCATCCAACTGTGATATAACAAATTCCAGTTTCTTGAAGCAAATCTCATTGGCTATTCTTGAACCATAAAAGCACTTCTCAAATGGACGATACTCACAAGCACTTTTGATTTCATCACGCAATGCCACCTGGATGTCCTAAAAGATTTTTAGAAGGAAAAAAATGTTAAAAAGAACTACATACTGTTTGCATCCTTCGGTCAAACAAATGGAGTTGAAGCTTCATCAAAATTGGTTATAATGAGCCACAACCAGAGCATTGTCCATTTATTTTAATCTTCATTTCTACGATTTCTCCCCAGTTAGCTAAAGGAAGTTTTGCTAGGAATTTGAGGTAGTTGGTTGTCCATAGTCAGTGACAGAGCAAATAATGAATATAAAATCATTGTCAGAATGTGCAGCAACTAATTTTAACGAGCTGCCATTTAAAGACAACAGTCAGATCCTACAGTAGAAATGCCATAGAGGGGGAAAAAAAAAAATTAGAGAATTCAACAATTAGCCCGTAAAAATGGACACTAGCCTCCTATAACATATCTAGAAGGTTACTATTTCCAATGCTTTCCGCCATCATCAGTGTTCATCTTCATATTTTGTGAATTTTGAACATGAGAGGATCTTAATGGATAATTCTACTGCTTCACTGTATATGAATGTTCAGCATTTAAGGGAGGAAGGAGACAGAGACGAACACATGATTGATATTTGGAAAAGATGTGGGCAAACTTTTTTAGATGCTTGTTATTAAGTTTTGCAATTAAATCTTAACATGTGAAAAAGTCTTTATTACATGACCCAATCGTTCAATGCTAATTTGTGAAATACAATCTCTACTCATCATGTTTTTTCCTCCCAATACTTGTCATTTTGTTATTGGATAACTTGATTAAAAAGATGTAAGAAAAAAAGCTGCACCTAAGTTTTACATTCTACGTTTGTCAACAAATTGGATTTCCAAAAATGGAGAACAGAAGTACCTTGATTAATTGCATGAATTCCAGGCAGTGATTTTGGACTACATCTTTCCTAGGACCTGTAGAGCTTGCAAGCTCATCCATGACTCCTCCTGCTAACTCTAAAACCTTGACAATTCTCTACATATTACCACAAAATTATACATATCAATAATATGTTCACGGCAAATTGTGAGGATACTCCATTCCTTCAATGTTCTAAATGGTTTCAAATATCACCTTCTCCACATTCTGAAGTCGCTGCAATGAAGTTGTTTGGCCCTGTGAATCCATTGATGCTACACCTTTGAGACCTCTCACTCAAATCTGAGTAACCAACCAACAGTAAGCAATCAAGCCTACTTCCATGGAGACAAATGGATCACAATATGTAAAGAGGAAATTTAAAGAATCTAAGGACCCGTTAGTTGGGCGAAATCGCAGCACAGGAAATGGAAACCATCCTCGTTTGGTTGCACAAAAGGAGACAAAAGTTCCGAAGGTAGGGAAAATCGATTCCTTCAAGTGGACTAGAGATTCTTCCACCGAGGAAGGAAGAGAAAGATAAATTTACTGAACCACCCATGAAGAAGCAGTAAACAGGTTAACGAAGATAAATTTACTGAACCACCCATGAAGAAGCAGTAAACAGGTTAACGAAGAGGCATTTGTTCCAGATTTGCTCACAAGAAGTGAAACAGAATGAAAATTTATAGGCACACATTGGACATTAAAATAATTGCATATATTGATAGAGAGAACTTAAATATGCTCAGCATTTTCATAAACAGGATTATTTGCAAAGAAGCATAAGAGATTTGCGCAGCTGAAATCAGCAAATTATCCACTCTAACTCAAGCCAAAATCTTTGCTCCCCAAAAATATGCGGAAGACTTGATAAAAATAGAGATATAGGTGGATGGAATCTTAACCTTGCAGGCAAAAAATTTTCGTCCCGCACTGGTCTCTAACCCAACAAGTTTTCTATCGCACCGCTGTCATCTCCGACGCCGATTTCCTCTTCTTCGTCAAATTTCAGAAGACGGCAATGTTGTTGGACCGAACACCCTTACCCTTAGCTTTCCCTACTCGATCTTAACCAAATATTGGCCCTAGCCACCGATTTTCTCTCACTTCACCGCTTTCGCCGCTAGAAACCATTTGCTCTTCAACGTCAACCCACTCAGTCGCCGGCCACACTATCGCCCCCGGATACTGAATGGCATTAAGTTTAAGGGCATCCCCTGTAAAAATCAATATCAATGGGTGATATTTGCTTCCAGTGCCAACTGCTATGGACAGTCGAGATGGTTACCCGTTATAGCCACACGGTTCTGATTTAATAGTATTATTTTACTTTTTAATTTTGAAGTGCTTAATAGTACTCGGGTAAATTGCACTCTAAAATCAGTTTTATATTTAGAATAGAAGGAGTATATATAATTACTATAAGGTAGTTGGAGGGTCAAGTTTGGCATATTAGTCTATTTTTCCTCTCATTATTTTGAGAAATTTGGTTAAAAGTCTCTGCTTCAAAACTTAATTAGCTAAAAAGACTTAAATTTTAGTAAGTACAATTATGATTCGTAAGTGTAATATATCTTCTTCCAACATATCATCAATAATGTGCAATAATCATTAATACGGAAGCCCTTTGCACACAGTGAAAAATATGTTGCATATAGCGAAAGACAAAGAACAAAAAACCAAACCAAACCAGTTGATTCAATTGAAAAACCGGGGAATCGGCCAGTTGTCCAATTTGGTTTGAGGTTTGAGTGCTGAACCGGTATGAAATTAAACAAGTATCAATCCGGTCAAACCAATATGAACCGACGAAAAGCAGTAAAAACTAGTGTAAACTGATTTGAACGATTATGTTGCTATTAGTTCTATTTTTCCTCATTCAGCTCCTATATCTCAGTCATTGTAAATTTGAATGAATTTTAATGATAATTTTAGCATCAATAATTATTAATTTTAGTTACTGAGTAATTGTAAAAATAAACATTCTCAATGTTGTTATATTTTGTTATTATTACAATTAAACTATTATTGTATTTTCTTGTATTTTGTTATTAGTGATTATTAATGTTAGTATTTTGTTATTTTTAATTAAATTATATTATTTTAATATAACCGGTTTGATCCTGAGTTAATCTTGATCTAATCCACTGACGCTTAAATCACTACCTGAACCAATTCAGCATGGAGTCTGATTTTTCATTTCTTGATGAAAGATATGTTACATTCACGGATCATAGTAGCATCCACTCAAATTTAGGTCCTTTTAACCAATTAAATTTTCAAACAAGAATTTTTTTAACCAAATTTTCCTATTATTTTTTGAAATTATTTCTATTAATTATAATGTTAAGAAAGGGATTAAGAAGACGGGGGAATGTCGGGTGAAAATGGGACAAGTCCAGTCAGTTTATTGTGCAGTTGGCTTATGGGGTGATTTCCCATCAAAACACTTATAGATATACTCCTCCAATCTTTAATATAAGACTTATTTAACTAATTTGATTAAATTAAAGAAGTTAGGTAAGTTAGTTAATTGTAAGAAATATGACATATTTTTTCTAAAACACTATAATCATCTTCTTTAATATCCTCTCTCCCTTTCCTACTTGATTATGGTTGAGGAAGTATCCATAAGGATAATTTAAAAAAAAAACTGATAAATATGAAAAATAGATTCTATATTTAAAACCAAAATTAACTCATCAATTAAGTTCTATATTAAGAACAGGAAGAGTACTTTTTGGAGAAGATGTAGAAGCTTCCAGTCCCTTCATGACGTGAAGCTAATAAGCTATGCTCTAGTTAGCATCTCAAAGATGCTTGCTCACTAATGAAGTCCGTTACTAGAGATGTTTCAAAAAACATGATTCACCTCCTCCAAGATTGTGGCAGCAGATAACTTGACCAAAAGGGCCCTTTTGTCCCTAGGAGGGTTCCGTGTGACCGGCAGTCCTCGAAATGACTTACCCATGATTGTTTAGATGGATCAAGCTAATTCTTGCAATGGGTACTTAGGGTATTAGCTTAGGCTTCCTCTTGTTATCCAAAAAGAAAAAACAAAAAAAGTTTGCATTAAGGATAGATTATTTTCTTTTCTTGCTTCAACATTTGAATACTAAACATTAATTGTTAATTTTCATAAAATATCAGGCAGTAATTTTTTTAATTAGGTTGGAGAAAAATAATACTTTAATTGTTAATTTTCATAAAATGAATTTATTATTTACATATTATAACGTAAAAATTTAAAGATTTAGATGGCTCAAATTTCACCACAACTATTACGAGGATCATGATGCCATTACATTTAATTTAATTTAAATAAGGACATTTTTGGGACAAATTTTGCAATTCGCGACAAATTCAACTAATTTGAATTTAACTTTCTAGTACATATGAAGTAGTTTTTTTATATATAAAGACATATATAATTTTATTAGAGACAATCTTATTTGAAGTACTATGAAGTAATAAATTTGAACACTTATCTTCAAACCTCAAAATTATAGATGATCATTGAGCCATCAGTATTATGGACTTATGAAGTTATTTATTTTATGTTTTCAAAAAACAAAGAGTATAAAACAAGTTAGCCCAATAATCAACTATGTATACAATCCATACATGTGTTTGGTTTATAGTTTGATAATAATACATCTGCCAAATTGACGTTATTGCAAATGTAGTTTGGATGATACAAATCAAAAGTATTTTTAACTATATAATTATTAACAACTCTGTGTTAAAATCATTATTACAATTTTTATAAAACTTGATTATTGAAACTATGGTTCAATACGAGTGAATTGGGTATTTACAAATTTTTATATTTCTAAACACTTTTTAGATTGAAATAGGGTATAGCTAATTATTTATACAAATCCAAATCATAATAACTTGTTTGTAAAAGTTATTAAATTTATTGAGTTAAGGTGCAAATTTCTCCTAAAAGTTTTCATTTAAGAGTGTTGGGCATTCAGAAGTTTTTCTGGTTGTAAATTTGCTCCGAAAGTTTAAAATCATAGCAAATTTTTTTCTCTTATCGTTGAAAATGTTAATGGTCAATATCACTAGTTTAACAATTAATGTTACTCTTTTAATGGTATAATATTACTATGATTTTAAATTTTCAAGACAAACACTACTACAAAAAAAATAAGTTGTAGCCGTTATTTTTTTTAATTTTATAGTGTTTTTAAAACGCTACATATGCATCTGCTATAGAAGGTACAAAAACAAAGCTGTAGTGCTTTGAAAAGTGCTAAAACATATATACATATATATATATATTTAAAAAAATTAATAATATTTCACAGGATTCCTAGAGAAAGCACTATAGAAAGCTAAACATTCTGTAGTGAAAGATAATCTTTCTCCACAACATGTCTATTTATTTTAAGAAAAAACAAATATATGCCATAGCGCTTTCACAAAACATGTCTTTTTTCAGGGGAAAAAAAATCTTTTTTTTTTGTTTATAATATCTTAGAACTCAACTTACAACAATTTCACTTACAATTTTTACTGTTACCAGTAAAATTCAAACAACATACCAATTAACTTACTATAAACACACAAACTTATCTCTCTATTATATAATTACAACAATTTCAATGAAATCAATTTATTATAAATTTGTAATAAAAAAACCTTTTAGGTGCCCAGTGTTCTTAAATACATATTTTGAGAACAAATTTACACTGTAACCCATTTTTGTCATAAGCACAAAGTATAGGTGCAAGTTTGAAATCAATTTCTAAAAGATTATTTTGTGAACACGACAATACTTGAAATTCATATTTCATCACAAAATAACATATAAGAGTAATATGCTAGGAATGAAAGAAGATTAGGGATAGAGAACATGCAAATGATAATTTATACTAGTTTAGCTTTGTCCATTTAAATTTACGCCCCATCCCTCAAAACTTTTTAAGATTTAATTCACTAACTCCTACAAGTTTAAATCATGTACTTATGAAAACCATTACAATTCTTCCTCTTTACAATGAGTACACCAAAATATACCACACTCTCAATTTTCTGTTTCAAGGGATACCTCACCCTATCTTTAAATTGAGGAGTACTCTCCCCAAGTGCAAAATGAGTACAGTCAATCAAACTAGAGTTTTAGGATAAATAATGAACAAAACTTATCACGCTGAAGCTATTTACAAAAAAAAAATAAGGGTTTAAGGGATTTATTGTAAAGTTTCAAAAATTATAGAAGTTATTTGACTTAAAGCACCCGAAGGTTATATATAATTTAGCTTTTTTTCAAATATAAGTTCTCTTGCCATGATGAATTAAATCGCACTTATAATCAGAGACGGTTTGGGTGTTCCTTATGCTCCGTTTGGTAGGGAAGAAAAATTAGGAGGAGAGAAAATGGGAGGAGAAAAAATAGAGATAAGAGAAAACCGAAAAGAAAATATTATTGCCTTTCTTGTTTGTATGAAGGAGAGTAAATAGATAGGAAAGAAAATAAGCAAATATATAATGACACAGTTTGGGTGTTCCTTAAGGTGATGAGCACTCGAATGGATCTTGAAAATCTCATTTGGATGATCCAAATTCAAATTTTTTAATTAATTATTTTAAATAAAAAAATAGTTTTTAAAAAAAGTTAGTTAAAAAATTATTTTTATTTTAGATTTTATATATATTAAAATAATTATTTTAAAAAAATAAAAATAAAAAAAATCAAATTGGGATCGTTCAAATTTGATTTGGACAAATGATGATCTAAATCAGTTTAAATCACAACTCATTCCCTTATAATCTAATTCAATGCCGCCACCTCCTTCCATTCTGCGCTTGCTCGTTCGTTCAAATAATCCGATGTTGTTGCTGAGGATGTTAATATTTTGTGGTATTGACTTTTTTTTTTCAGATTTTTATTTATGTATTTCAGACAATATTCTGTTTTTTTTCCTGACAACAAATATTTCTTCCTTTTCAAGCACGGTACTATAATCTCCGTTTTGTAAAAATAATAATTATATTGTATCTTTTTATGTCAATTTATGCATTGTTTTTAATTTAAAAATAGGAAAAATTCCTTTTAAACAACCCTGAATATATGAAATGTTAATTTAGGCACTTAACACTTAAGAAAGGAAGTAAGGCCTGAACTAGCATTTTGAAAATGTTGCGACATTACCCATATGTTTTCTGTGAATAAATGACATTAATATAACTAAAAATGACAATAACAAATATTAAATTGAAAATAACAAGTTTCATGTTGTGAAAAATGAGAAAAGTACAAAGATTGAGATGAGGGAGATGGAGAAAATAAGAGGAAATTGGAGGAGAAATTAAGGGAGAGTTCTCATTCACTTTATTGTCTCAAATGTGTATACATCATCTCCTATTTATAGGACCCCAATATTGAAGACTAACCTAAAGAGTTACAAGTACATAAAGAAAGGAATTAAGCAACATAATTGTACAATTAGAGGTTATAGGAAATCAATACTTGAAACCCTTCAATTTGGGAGTTATAAGGTATAATGTCATTAACCATGAGAAGGAATCCCAAGGGGCTAAGGAGTTATGAACATCCACACAACATAATATTTACAACACTCCCCCTTGGATGTTCATAAACAAATATTGTGCCTCATTAAAACCTTACTAGAAAAAACCCAGTGGGACAAAATCCTAGTAAAGGAAAAAGAGTACACAATATATTGAAGCTGCTTTGTTAAAAAACCTTAACAGAAAAATCTCATGGGACAAAATCTTGGCTAAGGAAAAGAGTACAACATGATCTTTACTCCCCCTAATGACAACATCACTTTTACTCCCCTTGTCAATAGCATCACTCTCTATCATTTTATTATAATAGAGTATACTAATTTCTCAAGTTGTCCAATGCCTTTTCAAGCATATCTTCTTTTTAGTTGAACTATACATAGTACGTCGTCATCAAATTATATTGAAATGTATTCCTCTAACATATCTTCTAGATATGTGGAATTATCAATATATTCTTTACTTGCACTGAGAAAACTGCAAAGAAAGTTTATTCTGAAAAATACTATAATATATCTTGTATCGACATAATTAATTTAATTTAAATAAAATGATATCATGTAATAGTTTCATAAAACTACATATCCAATCTCAGTTTCGTTATTCACATGCATACCTGCAGAAACTTATCTTTACCATAATATTGACAATATATGTAAATATTATTATATAATAAATATATGGGACTTCTAATCTATTTAGTTGAATATATTTTGCAAACAAAATTATCATAACAAAATCAATCATTTTGCAATCATTTATGCATTCAATAACTTGATCTTCGAGTCAAGTAAGATACGAAATTATTTATTTTCTAATACATTTTTCTAAGCCAGATATGTATACTCAGATTATCTTATTCAACATAATATTTTAAGCATTGGATGATTTTCTTCTATATAAATGCTTCTGGCATTTTAAATCCCTCAAGAATTCTCATGTAAACTTCATTATTTAGTGAGCCACATGTATAGGCTATAACGATATCTAACAGACGCATATTTCATTTTTCATATACTGCCAAACTAGTAATATATGCAAAAATTATTGCATCCATCACAAAATATTTGCCTAATCATAATCACTGGACCTTTGTGAAATTCTTTATTTTCACAAAAATATTCATATGTCACATAATAACTTTGTATTTGATGTGTTTGGAGTGCAGGTCCATAATTTTCACATATTAAAATAATAATTATATTTCCATTGCATCTTTTCTCCTTTCCTTTTGCTGTTGGCCAAATTTCTACTTTCATATAAGATCCTCTTTAAAATCACGTGATATTATTATCAAAAACGTTGTCGACAACTTTATCTTTTTGGTTCCATTTTTCCTCTTGTGACATAACTTATTGAGATCTCTTCATTACTTTTCAGGTACCTGAACCTCTTCTGGGGCTCTTTTTTTTTTCAACTAGTTATGTCTCAATACTTTTCTAGAACACATGCCTCCTTAATATAACTTTTAAATTTCGTGCTCCTTTTTGTTCAATATAATTATATTGGAACCGATTAATCTCTCATGCTTCAGGCATGTCTCACTTTTATTTATACTAATTGGAATATTTTCAGCTGGAATATGAGATTTAGTAATACTCATTTAGGTCAGTAATAGCATCTGGCACATATTTTGTAATATCTCATGGATGCATTCTTTGATGAACTTCTGGTTCATACTATCATATATCTGAGGATCTATACTTGATAATAATAATGTATTCTATATGTTATCTTTTCCAGTTACTCAATTTCTCCCCCTCATGTTGGGAAAATTTTGTCGAATGACAATCAATTAATCATGCAGTATGAGTCTCCTCAATTCATTTGCTTCTTTTAGAAACATCCCTTTTGTTTCTTTTAGATACAAACAAGAAGAAGGAGGTTCTTACCCAACATTCATTCCAATCTTTTATATCCATCTATATGTATATTGTGGTGAATCAATAGACATAAGTATTGCACATTCAAACTTTTAAGATGGAAAGTATTTGGCTCCTGACCAAAAGCCAATTTCATTGAGAGAATTTTATTGGCTTGATTTGCATAAATGTTGCAACATATTAGACTTAACAAGCCAACCCTGAGATGAAGATCTTGTTCTCAAAAGTATTGATCTAGCTATTCATGGAGGCTAATAATTCTGCCACATCGTTCTGTTAAGTAGACTTTTCAATTATTTTTCTAACAAATGCATGTTGATCACTGAAATTCTGGGATATAAATTCATAATTTTTGTCAATAGAAATTTTCTGGATCTCATAGTCTGGAACTTGTGCACTCAACACAATGATTACTCAAATAATTTTGCAAACTTCAGGTTGCAAATTAATAATAATACATGTAACCATCTTATAGATGCATCTAGGGCTGAACATGGACCAGACTGGGCCAGGCAGGGCATTAGCCCGTGGTCTGGTCCGTTTTGGTCTTCAGGCTGGTCACCCTAGCTCGAAGACCGGTCCTGCCCAGTGAGGAACCCGCTATTCCTCGGGCTGGGCAGACTGGACCAGACTAGACCGGGTTACTGGTCCAGTCCAGTCCAAATCTATATCCCTTCTTGTTTTTTTTGTTTTTTTAATTCCTAATTAATAA
Source organism: Neltuma alba (assembly GCF_004799145.2). Classification (NCBI taxonomy): domain Eukaryota; kingdom Viridiplantae; phylum Streptophyta; class Magnoliopsida; order Fabales; family Fabaceae; genus Neltuma; species Neltuma alba. Next base: position 88,941 of record NW_021637499.1, on the reverse strand, counting down.
TTTTTAATCTATTACATAAAAAACTCCTATCTACTTGTCCTAAACAGAGTAACATCATAAGAATACCAAATTTCAAATAGCAATAACTTTAAAACAATCAATCCATATGATGATTTTTGAATGCTTGATACAGCTATTGTAACTTTTGAAAAATAGGTTAAAGTATACATTTATTTATGAAATATTTGCCAATGTGCACCTGATACAATAAATTCTACTCGGCTGCAAAAATACGAAAATCTTTTTTCTTTAGAATGAGCAAAAATACTATAACTGTTAATTTAACTTAATGTCCATTGCTTTTTTTTTTTTTACTAGCAATGTCCGTTGCTTTTTGGAGGTGAGGCCCATGTTGTTGTCCATTTGAAAAAGTAATAAACATCAGGTTAAATCAACGGTCGTGACATTTTTGGGAATGAACGCTGACGTTGATGCGGTGCGGGATGCCTGATGGAGTGATTAGTGATGCTGTGAAGTGTGATGGTATGATTTTTGATGGATTCAGTGTGGGCAAAGCCGCATAATTGGATCTGAGCAAAAAAAAAAAAAGACTTCATTATGGGCCTGAATCAGAAATGGACATGGACTTATTAGAAAAAAGAAACTATAATATGGGCTTCCTATGCAGTTTTTTTTTTACATCTCACAAAAAATTACCGGGTAGGACCGGGTTACTAGTCCACCATGTCTACCCGTAACCCGGTCCTACCTGGTCTTCGGGTCAGACCCGGTCTGGCCCGAATTTGACCGGGCTATTTAGACTGTTTCAAAAATTGAACCGGGTGAGGCCGGGTTGGACCGGGTTTACCGGGTTACCAGGTTTCATGTGCAACCCTAGATGCATCTATCAAATTTATTAAATACTTGTATGGTTTGCATGCTATTGGTATGGGCTCATATATCTGAATTTGATATATTTCCAGAAATGTAGAGATCCATTTTATATCATAACTAGTGATATCAATGTAATCAATTTTTCATTGAGAATAAGTAGCATATGAATTCTTGGATCATATAATACTCCTCCGGTCCTAATTATAAGACCCAATTGACTTATTTGAGGAGATTAAGGAAGTAAATTAAGTTGGTTATTTATAATAAATAAGTGTTGTCATTCCTAAAATATCCTTGCTAATTAAGTATATTGGTTAAAACTATCATTATTAGAAGGATTATCTTGAAAAAAATGCATAAATATAAGAGACAAAATGGATTGGGGTCTTATAATTAGGACCAAATAAAAAGTCAAATGGGATCTTATAATAAGGACCGGAGGAGTATGTTGGCTATTCATGAAGAATCTTTTGGTTCTTCAATGAATGTCGATACATAATCATCAATAATTTGTTGCATCATATATATTATTTATGATAATCAGACAAGCCACCCCAACTATACATTAATTAGGTGAGTAAACTTCTGGTTTACTGTAACAAGTTTCAAGTAAAACTCTATCCAACATCAACTCACACTTGTATTTCAACAATCTCCCCCTTAAGTGTGAGTCATAAAAACATGTTTTCCTTATTCATGTATTTAAAAAACAGTGACTAGCATATAATAGGCTAATAACCTCTATCACTTGGAAGTCCAAGTACTTTCTAGGTCATATATAATTATGAATTTTAATTCGATTAGGCTATTACTTTTCAGACTCTTTCGAAACCGAAGTTCTAATGTAGATCAATGGGTCATATTTTTTTACCATTAATTCTTTATCTGCCCATAAAGAAAAATATGTATTAGTTCTTCAGGAACTATATTAATATTTTTACACATAATTCTTCAAGAACTAAGTAATTTGAGAAGAATAAGGAGACAAATTCATCTTAATAATATCATAATAAATAATAATAAATAGTTATAAGTATCATAAGTTTAACTTGTAATATATATAGAATTTACACATATGGCAAAGATGATTTCGTCCAACCAATCGAAATTAATATCAACTATTTATAATAAATTTTCTCATAAAGTTAAATAAATTTCCATTTTCTCAATTCAAATGTGAAATAAATATGATTTTTTCTCTCAAATGTCACAGCAAAAACTAATTTAATTGTAGATATACAATTTTCTTTTATACTTTTTCAAAATGTATGAACTTAAAGAATTAAATAATGTTTGAATTAATCCAATAATCATAATTTTTTAAACTATAATTATCATCTGCACATGCTTAATTTATTCTCATAAACAAACTCATATAATTAAAAAGAACACAAATATAGAATATCTTTTAAAATAAACTTTCTGAGAATAAAGTGTAAAATTGAACTTATCGTCAAAACTTCTTAACATTAATATATATTATTTATTTAATTTGTAATACTCAAAACATATCTTTTAAAAAATTACATACACATTGTATGAATACTTAACTTTTCTTTCTCACCTAATTTCTTGTTTAATTAAACTCAAAACAATTTCAAATGCTCACAATAAAATTTATTGTCAATAAATCACAATAAATCATTTAAACTAAGATCATACAAATAGCATATAAATAAACAAAATACGAAGAATATATCATCTCTTTAATTTATGCACAAATAGCACAATAAAGTATCAATATCATAATATGACCATTTTTTTTTTTTTGCTATTCTATTGATATGAAAATAAATTATATTCACAATTCATATTCATAAATATGCAAGTAAATTGGTACCATAAATTAACATTTCAAAGTGACCAATAACTACTTTTAATGTTTATCAATATCTTAATATCAAATACTTATAATAATATATTTCTACCAATAAATCACAAGAAATTTAAAATAATATTATATAACCTTCTGGATATAGCCTTCTGGGCTAATGATTATATTTTTCAACTTTGACTAATTTGAACATATTTCTCTATAAGATATTACCTTAGACATTATAACTACATTTTCATACTTTTCATAATATCTCTTGATCTTTTGATTTCATAACCAATTTTAACATTTACTTTCAATAGATTGGTACATATATTTGTCTATATGACTTTTGGTCATATTATGATATTTACTCATAATTGTTTTTGACTATAGAGGTATCAATATCTCCTCAATTCTGGTTTAATAGCTAAAATCAAATATTATTGCCCTTTAATTATTAATTCCAAAAGTACAATGTGGGCATGCTCTTTATCACTCTTATAGACATGTTTCTTACTTTTAGTAGCACATAATCAATTTATTCAAATATTAGTCTTCAGGACTATAGTAAAAATCTTTCAAATAAAGTTCTTTTATGCCATTTGATGTTTGAACTGTTAGCCTTCAAGGCTTTGATACTTGTCACAATATAGCCTTCAGGGCTTCAGTACTTGTCACCATGTAGCTTTCAGCGCTTTGATATTTGTCACTACCAAATCATCAAAGTGCCATAGATTTTTCTTGTCATTCCATTTAAAAGTATCCATAGTGTTCTTTCACAAAAGAACAATTGCAAAAGTGATATGACTTCTGGTCATCTAATCACATATAGCTTCTAGCCCTTTAATAAAATGAAATTAAATAATATTGTAATGAAATAAATTAAATAAATTAAAATTCATAATCAAATATAAATAACATTATATAATCATATATATATAATACTGCGATAGATATAAAATGACATAATATAAACCAAACAGATATATGTAACCAAACAATAGAACAAGAAGTATGGAAAAATAAATAAAATAAATAACACAATATTACAATGGGGAGATAATAGAATTAAAATGTATAAAAAGAATAAATTAATAAATAACATAAAAGAACAACATAATATATAGCAAATATATAGAAAATTAAAATTAGACATGATAATAAGATAAAAAGAATAATTAGGTAAGGAGAAGTTAGTTGAAAGTATTATCATATACTATAAGAATATATTAATTTATAAAGGGCTCATACCTCAAATCTTCAGAGCAAATTCGTGCTGATAACGTGTTGTGAAAAATGAGAAAAGTACAAAGATTGAGATGAGGGAGATGGAGAAAATAAAAGGAAATTGGAGGAGAAATTAAGGGAGAGTTCTCATTCACTTCATTGTCTCAAATGTGTATACATCATCTCCTATTTATAGGACCCCAATATTGAAGACTAACCTAAAGAGTTACAAGTACATAAAGAAAGGAATTAAGCAACATAATTGTACAATTGGAGGTTATAGGAAATCAATACTTGAAACCCTTCAATTTGAGAGTTATAAGGTATAATGTCATTAACCATGAGAAGGAATCCCAAGGGGCTAAGGAGTTATGAACATCCACACAACATAATATTTACAACATTTCATAACGTTTTACTCCGTTATTTTAGTAAGTTAATTAATTACTAAGTTGCGAATTAGAAATTATTAGTGTTAAATTGACAAGTGTTGAACTAAAAATGACAAATTTTATAATTTTTTTTTCACGGAAAGACATATGGGTAATTTCACATTTTTCTTCAAAATGCCTTTATGTGAATAAATGACATTAATATAATTAGAAATGACAAGTGTTGAACTAATAATAACAAATACTAAGTTAGAAATGACAAGTTTCATAACTTTTTACTCGGTTATTTTAGTTAGTTAGTTAACAATCGAGTTGCGAACTAAAAATGACAAGTATTAAATTGGTAATCATAAGTGTTGAATTAAAAATGACAAGTTTCATAACTTATTTTTTTTGGCATAGAATAACATATAGGTAATTTCACAATTTTTTAAAATGCCAATTTAGATCTCACTTTCTTCTCTATAATTTTAAAGTGTTAGGTAATTGAATTTGGTGAGATTCTTTATAAAAGATTTTCCGTGAAAAAGCGCCACCTCTTTCCTTGTTTTTAGTTTGGGTTAAGGGGCATCCAGTACTCTGAAATATTTTCTCGGATGCATCTAGCACCCTAAAGTATTTTGTGGTATATCCAATATCTTGAAGTATTTTTTTAAGTGCGTCTAACATATTGAAGTATTTTTTTGTGCATCCAGTACTTTCAAATATTTTTTTTTACTTGCGTTAGGTATCTAAAAATATTTTTTGGTGTATCCAACACTAGGGCAAAAAAAAAATTTAGGGTAATAGACGTACTTAAAAAGTATTTTGAGATACTAAATGTGTCACAAAATATTTTGAGGTGCTAGATGTATCTGAAAAAATATTTCGGCCTGCTAAATACAGCTTAACCCTTTTATTTTTATTATTTTTGTGTTCTTGCATATTGTGGCCGCCTAATTCAATTGCCTTTCCCGCTTAACTTTTCGCCACATAAGCCCACTTAACTTGTATATTGCTGTGCTGCTTCTCCCAAACGTAGACCCTATTTTATGGGTTCTGACATTATAAAATGAATTTTACGTTTAAGATACGAGGGAGTAGTAAGTAGTTTATTTATAAATGCTCTGCTCAATCCTTCACTTTCCCCTCAAATTCCGTAGTTTGACGGACGTAAACTTTTTCTCTCCTTCTACCTTGCGGAGAATGTCATTAAGCGTTAAGCTTCTTCTGCAGCGCCACCCCAAAAAGGCCATTGAGCAGACAGTCGGGGCTCTTCTTCAGAACACCAATCTCTCAAACTTGCTTCAACTTCACGCCCTTTTCGTCAAAACTTGTTTCTTCTGCCATAACAACTTCCTCAAGTCCAAGTTCTTAAACGCAGTCATTTCCCTTTCTTCGCCCCATGATGCTGATTTATATTATGCTCGTTCCATATTCGATTCTTTTTCCCTTCCCGACACATTCATTTGGAACACCATGATGCGTGCTTACTTAAATGCTCAAAAGCCTACAGAATCTCTCGCCCTTTACTTCCAAGTGCGCTTCCACGACGACCTTGCGCTTGATAGTTTCAGCCTCTCGCTGGTTCTTCAAGCATGTGGGAGGCTTATGGATTGTGATAATGGCGTAATGATTCATTCCCATGTGGTGAAACTTGGATTTTGTCATGATTTGTATGTCCAAACTGCGCTTATTGAAATGTATGCTAAATGTGGTTTCACAGAGTGTGCAGCTAAGATATTGGATTTTATGGAAGAACCAGATTTAGTCTCTTATAATGTTCTTTTGTCAGAATATGTTAAACTTGGAGAGATTCAAAAAGCACATGAACTGTTCGACAGAATGCCCCAAAGAGATTTGGTTTCATGGAACACCATTATTCATGGGTGTGCCTCACTTGGAGATGCTTGGGCATCTCAAAAACTGTTTGACATTGCATCTAGCGAACAAAGACAGCAATCTAACCAGGCTTTGAAGCTTTTTCATGATATGCAACTTGCTAATGTGGCGCCTGATAAGATCACCCTAATCAGTGTATTGAATGCGTGTGGAAATGTTGGTGCCTTAGGAATGGGCAAGATGATTCACGAGTACATTGAGAGAAACCGAATTGGAATAGACATAAAACTGGGGACCTCTCTTTTAGACATGTATGCAAAATGTGGGGACATAGATAGCTCAGTGAGAATATTTGAGGGATTGAAAGAAAAAGATATCTTTACTTGGAGTGTCATGATCATGGGTTTTTCAAATCATGGGCTTGGCCATCTTGCTTTAGAATATTTCACCAAGATGCTTGCTGAAGGGATTGAACCAAATGATGTTACCTTCATTGGTGTATTAAGTGCATGTAGTCATATTGGCTTGGTTGAGAAAGGATGGATGTACTTCAAATCAATGACTGGTGTTTACAGAATTGATCCTAAGATTGAACACTATGGTTGTATGGTTGACATTTTAGGCCGGGCCGGGCGACTTCAAGAGGCGATGGAGATCATTAAGACTATGCCTTTATCACCAGATGCCATAGTTTGGAGGGCATTTCTTGGAGCCTGTAAAATCCACAAGAACGTTGAATTAGCAGAGGAAGCCACAGCAAATCTTCTGGAATTAGAGCCTCATGTAGATGGGAATTATGTCCTTTTGTCAAATATATATTCTCAAGCAACGAAATGGGACAAGGTAATGAATCTGAGAAAGATGATGAAAAATGCAAATGTACAGAAAATCCCAGGAACTAGCTCAATTGAAGTTGATAATGCAGTATATGAATTTGTCTCTGGAGATAAATCACATCCCAAATCCTTCCAGATTTATGAAATGTTAGACGAAATTCTTCATAGACTTCAATCTGCTGGATATGAGCCTCTAACAGCATCGAGCACACAATATCTTGAGGAACAAGAGAAACAGAATTTATTAGCTAGTCATAGTGAGAAGTTAGCAATCGCTTTTGGGATTCTTACAACGGCTCCTGGAACAACCATTCGAATTTTTAAGAACCTGCGAGTGTGCGAGGATTGTCATTTGACCATTAAGTTTATTGCAAAAGTGTATCAAAGGAAAATCATTGTAAGGGATAGAAATCGTTTCCATCATTTTGAAGAGGGTTCTTGCTCTTGTAAGGACTTTTGGTAAATATGTGGCTCATTTTGTTCTTTTTCTTGTGCCCTGTGGTGAATATGTATTTACAATTGAATTACCTAGTAGCTCCTAAATCTTCCCGAGCCTCGAGAACCATTGTAAATGGCAAACTAACTATCTTTTGTAAGAGCTAATTAAAGGATTTGTTTAGTTTTAAATATAAAATCTCAATTCATTGTGTAGTAAATTTCTCGAAAATTTTTCAAATTATTTTTGTCCATTGCATGTATTAAATGATATTTTTAATAATTGGGGTAATAATCACAAAGGGTATTAAAAAAAGTAATATACATTTATTATAATAATTAATTTTATTAATATCTGTAAATTATTTATTTAATTTTTAGATTTAGAATCAGATCAGTATTAATATGTTTAGAACAAGTTAAGAAAACATGTTTGTATTCTGCTTAGTTACGAAAATGAACCATGGGCTTAACTTGACCAGAAACCAAATATCGAAGTTTTGATGCAACCATATTGTACATCTTCACGTCATCTCTAAACATATAACCGAACAAAAGGGTGAAAAAAGCACTGACAAACGAATTTTGCAATTTGCAATTTGAAAATTGTAAAGAACAAATTTTGGATTATAAACGTCTAATGCGAGTTTCCATCTATTTTTTTAAGTCTGATCATAACTTTGTCCTCGTACCCAAGCTCCATTTTTTCACTAGTTCCCTATTTATTTCACATGAAGCATTCAAACATTCACTGATTCATAGCTGTATTTACAATTAATAAAACACGAATATCTAAAGCAACCTTAAATCTTGTTACAAACTTATGCACGATGTTTTTGGTATTGAGCACCACAAACTTTCGGGTTACTAAAGTCAGCCAAAATGGCTTTTCGACCACTAGAGAGACAGGGAGAAACCAGATCCGTAGCCAACAACTACTTTCTTTAAATTTAGATTTCATTTTTTTATTTTTTTTTTAATTGCCTGATGACTCCTATCTTTCTTTCATTTTTTTCCTGGAAAAAAAAAATCTCAAGGTTCCGGTCATGAAGGGAGTAAAAAATAAATGCCACCCACCCACAGTGGTCGCAACTTAGAACCAGATTTTATTGGAACGCTTTTAGTCCTGAAATATTGGAGTTGTTGGAAAAGGTGGAAGCTAATCTCAACCTTCAGATTTAGATACTACCTCTAATCTTTAATATAAGATTTAGTTAACCAAATTAGATAGATTAAAGAAAATAATTTTGGTTATTTGTCAAAAATATACATCGATTTTTTTAAAATACCCTCTTAAATCATTTGAGCCTTTGGTATATGCGATCAACAAGTTAAAGATCAAATTTAACATTCTACTAACTCTCATATCTCTTATATTAAAGATCAAAGCTGGTACTTTAACAAGAAGCTTTTTCCGGGCAAGAAGCTCCTTCAATTATGTGGTTTGAAAAAAATATCGTACCCCAAGTCAGTAGGAGAAACAAAGCTCGAGCCCTGCTAGAACATGCAAAACTACAATTTCCAATCATGTCGATGAGCATTCAGAATGGAAAACTGGTCTGATTAAAGAAGATTAATCAGAAAGGGAAACTGGTCTATAAAATGCCAAAGCTAAGACCTTTTCTGAGGTGACCGCATAATATTGCACTCGTGGATATTCAAGTTTAATGGGGTGATGACATTAACAAGGAGAGACTGCAAGAATTGAAAAACCTTATGTAATTAGTTAAAATGCTGCGAAGCTAAAAATCACTGATACATGTATGTACAGTATAATAAATTGATAAAATCATTTTCACTTCAAAAAAAAATTGATTAAATCATTTACATTTACCGACGCTGTATATGTTCATGAACTATTTGACGAGACTTGGCATCGCATGCTTCAGAATTGAATCCCTCTTGTAGTCCTACCAAAGCACAACCAAAAATAAAAAAAGGATTATGATGAAAAAGTATACGGTTAACCCCTGGTCCTCACCCACAGAGCGTTAGATGGTCACCATCTGTACACAATAATGTCCTCTTCACAATTATAGGTTAGTTTTGGTAAAAGCATAGTGATCACTACACAGTTTCATCTTACATCAAGGCAAGAACATTGTGTGCTGGTAGTGATGAATTTCTGAGACCGACTATTCCAGATCAAGTTCTGAGGCCATCACCATAAAGATATGATCAAGGGGATAATTGAATGGGATCTGAGGAACAATTTCTTTGAGCTCGCGCAGGGAATAGGAACCTCAGCCTTCTTAAAAGTAACCATGCATCGCATGGTGGACAGCCTTGGCTCATCTCTATGGCAATTGGAAGAGAAGACTTTGCATTTAACTCCACAAGCATTATTCCCTACGACAAAATACAAGGAGACAATGAATAAAGTCATAAACGGTCTGGGAAAGAATGACCGAGCAAATTTTCAGATGAAATATGTCAGATCACCTCGAAGTTTGCTAAAAAATATTGGAATGTACGCATAGTCTCCTTCATGTCTTGGACTATTTTTTTGTCTTCAGAAGAAAGGGCAACAGTGACCTCCTCTGGAGAATAGCCAATCCCTTTCTGAACAATCTAAAAACAAAAATAAACGATCAAATTATTACCCTGACAAAGACAATGCCAATATCATAAAAGATCCAATATTTGAGCAGACTCACATTATGATCTATAAGGATCTCAGAAATAAGGCTACCATCATCAACGTATGCCTGAAGCTCATATGTTTTCCTTCGCTTATATTGGAATCCCTTCACACCAGTCAAGAAGCACTACCAAAAAAAATGCATTATAAATAAAATACAGTAAAATATTGGATGACATTCATATATTAAGAAACTTGCTCTACAGAAAATTCATCCAAGAAAGAACTTTATACCTTAATTTTTCCCTGAATAGAAGGAGCTTTATCCTTCATCGTCACCCACTTGGCTGACAAACTAGCTAAGTATGTGAAAGGAATTTCCTGATCTCCAGACAGCATCATCGGGTGATCAGTTGTCTCAACCATATCAACATCATTAATATTTGAAACCCTGGAGGAGGACCCGTCAAGAGCTCTCTCTATGATTATGGGACTTCTATCCGTCTTTCCCTCCATAGCATTTTGGGCAATAGGAGAGCACAGAGTAGCCACAGAATTCTGTTGTTTTATATGAATGGTATCATTATTGTGTTCCTCCACGGCACTTGAAACTGCATGGGAAGATAAGTTGCCTGCAGCATTTGCCCCAGTTATATTAACAGTATTTATGTTCATTTCCTTTGTCATAGCAATGGTAGCAGAAAGTTGAGTAGCCATAGAATCTGCACTTGTGTCGTCCACATGCGTGGCTTCCACAGTTGAAACCATGTCAGGTATTAAATTGGAAGCAGCATTTTGAGCACTACTGGCTGGAGTATCTTCGGCTGTTAATCTGTTGGCAGCACTAGACACTCTCAGGCTAGCATCTGTAGTTTCACAGGCATGGAAAATGTATCAGATGACAAACAATTCCAATGATACAAACAAAAAAGCTCAGCTGTTAGTAAGACTACAACATACGCTGATTATTTATCTGAATAGAAGGAGTAGTGTGCATGGTAGAATTAATGCGCGTGATATCATCAGCTCCCCTTGAAGGCCATGCAGCAAGAGTTGCTCTAGCTGCTAAGGGAGGAAGCACTCCATTCTTAGTTCTGCATCTCAGGATCACAGAGATAGTTTAATCAATCAGCAAATTTAGGTTCGAAAAAACCCTTTAAATTCCACAATAATTATGGCCATCAGACCTATCAACAACAATTACTAACATCAAGATAGATGAAAGTAAAGGATGCTACAGTAATGGATCTGCAAGTTTTTAGATGAGTCTACATGTGAAATAAATTCATATATTAAAATTGTCCAGCAATAGTCACACACTAAACATGGAATTATGCAAGAATGAAGAAATAACATGAAAATTTCCAGTTTGCACTAGGGAAGCATTCGTTTTTATAATATAACTTTACGTTACATGCCCTTGTCTAAATCATCTGATATAACAAATTCTACCTTTTTCCCCTAGGAGGCTTATTCAATTCATCAACAAGACGCTTTCGTGCTGCATCCAGCTGCTCGACCAATCCCCCCAAGATTTCTATGGTTTCAGGGACCAGCATTAGAAGTCCATGGCGTACGTGTACATTACAGATGGCAACCTATGAGTATAGTAAAGATCCCTCAGTGTCATCCTTGCTAGCAAGGAAAGAGATGCAATTAAGTTTTCCGCGTTTTATAAATGACATAGGAACTGATAAAGTAATGGGAAAGGCACAAAAGTGAGAGAACTAAGAATGGACCGCAGCTAATTTAAACTAGCCAATACCATATTAAAATAAACCAAAAAAAAAATCAGATTCAATAAGACTAATACATACAAAAAATAATTATATACTTAATTTATTATTGTAATTAAATTCACACAGGATAAAACATGCTAATTGAGGAAGCACGTGCTAACCAACCTTCAAACCAGCAGGAGCACAGACTTCAAGAGCTTGAATGGGTCTGTATTCCATTCCAAAAACCCTCTGAATACCATCAGTCATAGATAACTTCAAGCACCTTTTAAGTCCAGGGGGTGCTTGTTGATATCTTCCTCGAAGCGGACAGCTAATGTTAATTATTTCATCAACCTGCCAAATGCATGAGCACGCGAATTTACTGTTTCCACATCTGAGTTTGTTAGATATGATCAGAAAATAGAAAATGTCATTAGTGACTGCTTTAGCAACAGTCTAAACAAAAATCCTCAAACCACTGTGCATTACTGAAAATTATAATTTGGATCAATTCCACCCGCAATGCGGCAAAAGTTTTAACTTTTGAGAAAGGGCGCTCTCCTATGTAAGATTAAGAAATCAAAACTAAGTCAAATTATCCAGGCAGTCATTATAGCTTCTAAGCATTTTCCCCATCATCAAACTTACAGTCACTTCTTACTTGAAACTATACCCTGATAAATAGTATATACGGCGACAATATCAATTAAGAAATAATAAGTGGGTGAAAATGATTTGAAACGAACGATAGCATAGTTTTTTTCCTAAGTTCGATGCAAAATGGCAATGATTTGGATGTCGATAATCAGTAAGCAATTGGTGCTGCTTTGTTACAAAGAAATTAACAATAGAAAAGGATGCCCGTGACGAGAAAGCCGGACCTGTAATACATACGGACCAGGGAGATCAACCAGATGCATGGAATCCACATTTGCAGGAAGCATGCCGCTCCCACAGTAGTTCATATCAGAAAATAGGAATTGCTCAAAACACAACTTCGCCTTTGCAGTAACATCAAACCCAGAAAAGCCCCGAACAGAGCTCTCTAGTTCACGAATACAAGCATCGAGCCATTCTCTTTTCAGGTTCAACCCAAGGCGTCGAAGAGAGTCGCTAATGGGACAACCAGAATCCTCACCGGAGTTTGAACGGGAAGATGGTGGAATCTCCTGAGGCCCGGGATTCTGATGCTGATGAGGAGACGTCGGCAAGGGACTATCAGAGACGTCGATGAAATCGTCGTCAGAAATTTCAAAAGGCTCAGCATTACCGCTCCGAGATAAATCATTGGCAGTCTGTTGCTGGGGAGGTAAATCAGCTTCTGTTTCTAGATGAGGTGGCGACGGCGACGGCGCTAATTCGGCGTTGTCTTCGTCGTCCTCAGAACAGTCCAGCCGAAGTCGGCGTATCACCATTACTCTGCTGCTCGGAATTTTGCCTCTTTACTTTCCCTCCATTTTCACAAAGATAGAGGGAACCGTGGTTCTCTCGCGGTTCAAATCCGTGACGCAGGGGCAGGGCTTTTCCCGTTTTCGGATTTTTTTTTTTTTTCCTGTTCAAAAAATGAGCCGCTGGATCAACATTTAGTGCCTGTTTGGTTGGGCTCAGGTGAAAAGTAGCTTAAATTGGATAGAAGCCTGATTAGAAATTTAGATACTGTTTGGATAGTTGATTGGGCAATCTGGTTTTTGTATAAAAAACTACAATAAGCTATAAGTTAAAAGTAACAGTTTATGACTTATAACTTTTAAAACATGAAGAGAGAAAAAATTAAGAAATTTATTACCTCCTTTGGTTTTTATTATAAGTCTTAAATAACTAATTTATAGATAACAAAAAGTCAATTAAAATTAGTTAAAAGGAATAAATAAGTTAAAAATATATATATTTTAAATATGCTCATAGAAATATACTTTTATTTTTTCATGTTTTACTTTATATTTAAAATATTTTTTATGGTTTCTCTAAAGTTTTAAAATTTAATTCACTCATTAAATCTGACTTCTTCATATTAAATTATTTTAATTTCATTATATTATGTGAAATTATTTTTTTAATAATGTTTTATTATTTATTAAAACTCATACCTATTTTGGTCATTTTACAATCAAACTTACTTTTACTCAACCATAATCCAAACAACCCTTTATCAATCTCACTTTGACAAACTAACTTTTCTGAACTCCAATCCAAACACAATTCAGCCTATCCAATTTAGTTTTTATCCAATTTTACTTTGCTATAAGCCAAATTGACAATAAACTACTTTTCCAATCGTTGATCCAAACGAACTTTTAGTTGTAGGCTTATGAAGGAGTCTTTTTTGTTAAAAAAAAATTTAAGTAAGTTGGATCCCACTTACGAGATCCTCCATTAATAAAATCCTCACGTTAACAATAGGATTTGAATTTATAATCTTATAGTTATGGGCAGACTCTTTTTTTTTTTTTGGTGAACTATGGGCAGACTCTTTTTGCCAACTGGAAGACTACTGGAGACTTTTGTTTAATACGGTTGGACACTTCCCTCCTGTGAAAGCCCATATAGGCTCTGCACAGAGCATGCAACCCAGTTAAAATGTGGGAAGAAAAAAAATTGTTCAAACGAGGAAAACCAAGGTAGAGTCAGAACACTGACAAGAAATACTTCAGGAAAAAAAATTTATTTGATTATATATTAGATTAAATATTGGAAAAACAAAGCAACGTTAACAGTCCCCGGTAAATTTAACAAAATCACATACAATACATAGTATTATCGAGAGTTAAATTTAGAAAAAAAGCTAGGTTCTTACAATATAGCAAACTAAGATTTAAATTCTCGCTAAGAGATATGCTTATATTTAGTACCCAACAGTACTTTAAATAAGATTGTCTTTAATAGAATGATCCATGTGCTTGGCCAAAAAAAAAAAAAAGGCATAGTGACTAAACAATCATAGGTACATTAACCATTATTCTAGCTAATTGTTCAAAGCTTTTCTGGCAAACCCACAGTTAAGGGAAAACTAAACCCACGTCTTCGTATTGCTTATGTTCATTGACGAGTCTTGACTCTTACGCTTGCACATTTTGTCGAACATCCAAATTTTTCTTTCCAAGCATTGATTAGTTTTAAACATGATTAGCTTTTATAGCTGTGAGGTACCTATCTTCTTCTAATGCTTTTGCAGTAATGTTGGCTTGTATGTTTTTATCGGATTGTTCAATGTATGTTTGATCTTTTTATTAAAAAAACAGCTATGATTAAGGAATGTTTGGGAGTATTTCAATGGATTAGGAATGAACATTATAGAAGCTTCGAAGAAATTAGGAGTAGGGTATTGTAAGGGGTGTATTTGGGCTCAAAATTGGATGAATAAAGAATGGTTCTCTCCATACCATCAGCACAATCCACTGCGGTGCATGTATAGTACCTGCATAAAATTAGAAACATGAAAATTAAAAGAAGAGAAGAGGGAAATAGAGAGGAAGTGATAATTTTGAAATGCTTTGTTGGGGTTTCACAATCTTGAGTCTAGCGTAGAATTTTGGGGCCTCTGATCTCCATTTTCTTATAGGTTTAGTGCGGTTTATGGTGGGTTTGTGATTGAGGAAGATTTCACTGATTTAATCATTTAAATGAGTATAAATAGTTTGGTTGAGGTTCTTTAGGTGTTGTAATGGATAAAATGATGGTTTTTTCATGTGTTGGTGGTGATTTCAGTAAAGCTCTAGGTTTTGGTTTTTTCTCTTCTAAGCACAGGTCTACTAGAAACAATCATATTCAAGGTACTTAGATGCTTAATGTGGACATTTTTTCTAATATTGATTCAAATTTTGATTTATCACGTTGTGAGAAACTAGTTTCTTTCGTTAGACTCAACCCTTTTGATGGTTTGAGTGTTAATTTTGAGTGATTTGAGGAATTAGCCATGAAATATTGAGGCCGAATAGTAAATACATGATAGAATATGTTGGAAATGTAATGGAAAATGAAAGATTAACATTAAAAATGAATTTAGATTGGTATTTGATGGTCTTCAAAAAGAACTACTCCTCCGGTCCTTAATATAAGACCCAGTTAACTAATTTGATTATATTAAAGAAATTAGGTAAGTTAGTTAATTATAAGAAAAGTGATACATTTTTCCTAAAATACCATAATCATCTTTCTTATTTCTTAATACCCCCTCCCTCTTCTACTTAATTATGGTTGAGAGAGTATCCATAGGGATAAGTTAGATAAAATTGATAAATATGATAAACAGGTCTTATATTTAGGACCAATACCAACTTAACAATTGGGTCCTATATTAAGGATCGGAAGAGTATCAAATAATTGAAGCTTATATATAACGGTTGTTTGTAACGAACAATCAAATCGAGTCATACTTGTCGGTTACTTATAAATAACAGACAATGAGTGTCACCTAAATAGCTTCTAAACCCTCATGCCCTTTTATTTTTCATTAGACGCGTATGAGTTTCATCAATGATTTCTCTTTACTCTGCGTTGAAGTAACCATTATCATTCTCTTTTAAGCTGACCCTATTTGCTTGATGTACAAAAAGAGTGAGCGCGCGCATGTGATTTGCTGTTGATTTCTAGTTAGTGATAATTTCTATGAATGTTTTACATTGTGCATATATGGCCTACAGTATTGTAGGTTCAGGATAAATGAAGCCTCCTTGTCTACAAACATATATATGTATATGTACGTATAGATGACACGCACACATATATATTTTGAATTAAGTATACGTGTCCTCTCTTGTTTGAGATATTCTCTGATAGCTATGCATATGTATTTTTATATGCAAATGCGTAGTTGCTATTGTAAAAGGTATCTGGTTGAATTGTAAGGACTCTAATTAAATATATACTCTTCCAGTCCTTAATGTAAGATATAATTAATTAATTTGAGTATATTAAGAATGTTAACTAAATTAGTTAATATGACATGTTTTTTCTAAAACATCTTAATCATCTTTCTTAATTCCCCCCTTTCCTCTCCTACTTGATTATTGTTGAGAGAATATCAATAGGGTTAACTTGAAGGGAAAAAAAATTAATGAACATGTGAAATAGGCATTACATATAGGACTAACATCAATTTTCAAATGAGGTTCTACATTAAGAATCGGAAGAGTATATTTATATAATTAATATAATAACCTTTATAATCAACCAAATAATACACGGGTTAAGGTATATCTAGCATTTTGAAATATTTTTTTAAGTACATCTAATATCCTAAAGTATTTTGTAGTGCATTCAACACCTTGAAATATTTTTTTAGTTGCGTCTAACACCATAAAGTATTTTTTGATACATTCAACACTTGAAAATATTTTTTTTAGGGTGCGTTCAGCATCCAAAAATATTTTTTGTTGTATACAGCACCAAGGCAAAAAAAGAAAAAAAACTTTAGAGTATTGGACATACCTAAAAGATATTTTTAGGTGTTGAATACACCACAAAATACTTTAAAATGTTAAATGTACCTGAAAAAATATTTCAGGACACTTAATCTCAATACACTTTCCTTGCACACATGCATACGTGCACACAAATAATTTAAATTAAAGATGTGATGCAAATCGTGAGCATACCTTGTTGATCATTTCAACGGCTCTGATACTATATACTCATATTAGCCTTGTTTAAATCGTTAACAAGAGACTCATCATTGTTTGCATATTAATTATAATTATATATATGTGCGCGCGCATATAATAAATTATTAGTCGATATAAAAAAAATTAAGAGTGTGCACAAAATGGGTTTTTGAGATGGTGCAACTATTGAAAATATCTTCATGATATTGCTCATATGTTGTCTTTTTTTAATGGGATACGCTATTTTAATTTCTACTAACATAATCATACTCTTTTTGTTTCTTCTTGTCCATCCCTTTTGCCTGTGTTGTAATTTTAGACTTGATTATCAATGAGAATTGATCCTGAAAATATCAAAACAAAGAGCGCCTTCATTGAGTGCTTTTGAGATTAGTGATAAATAATATTTATAGACTTGACTTATCAATGAGAATTGATATTTATAATAAAAAAAAAATCCTGAAAATATGGCAAAATCAATTAGAGCCTTTGCATATTGAGTGCTTTTGAGATTAGTGATAAATAATAATAGATTAATTAATGCTGTAATGATTCCACAACTATCAGTAACAAAAATGATTTTAATTTTATATACTCCTCCAGTCCTTAATATAGGACCCAATTCCTGAGTTGGTTTTGGTCCTAAATATAAGACTCATTTCTTGTATTTATCAGTTTTCTCTAAATTACCCATATGGATACTCCCTCAACTATAATCAAGTAGAAGAGGAAAAGGGGTATTAAGAAAGATAATTATGGTGTTTTAGAAAAATGTGTCACTTTTCTTATAATTAACTAATTTACCTAACTTCATTAATTTAATCAAATTAGTTAAATGGGTCTTGTATTAAGGACTGGAGGAGTAATATAATTTGTTTTTCACGTCTATATCTATTTAGGTTTACGAGTAATTTTATAATAATTGTCCATCAATATTTGAAAATTTTTGTCAAATTAGAGTAAGTACTTCAAATTTTTTTATTAATAGCTAGATACCTTGCAGGCTCCTTTCCTTTTCTTGAAAAGTAACACGATTTTAATTTTTCGCTCAACTAATCATCAGCATATGGAGACATCGACGAGGACGAGAACTAATTTCTCCGAAATACAAAATCCTTACCTTCTTCTCTCTGTAGTTTTTGCGCACTCAATATTATTCTAATTGGATCTGCTAAAATCAGCGAAATTAATTTCTCAATTCGGTATTTGAAAAAAAAAAAAGAAACTAAAATTGTTTGAAGAAAATTATCACAAAAAAAAAATACAAATTTACATTTTATCCTTTAATTTTACATAAGATTTTACTTTCATCCTTTAATTTTATAAACTGTTTTTCAAAAAGATTTAATCAAAAGATTCATATATACTTAAATATTAAGTTTGACAATCAGTTAATCACTTCGATGTTAGCCTCCATGGAAATTCTTCCAAAGCTCAGTACTAGTACAGCTTGATTTAACTTCATCTTTTCTTGATTTTTAATCACAGAAACTTCCAATAATTAAGTCAAATTGAAACATGCACGATTATCACAAAATAAAAAGCACTCCTCCCAAATCTGAATATTTAAATATAAGACTTTAATCTTGTATATCTCCATACTTTTTTTGACCTTGGTATATATCTCCGTACTTATTATTTTCCCCTCAAATTACTCCTATAGTTAGATTTTTGTATGATGTACAAGTTATATCAATTACTCCAATACAGATAATTGAAAAAGAAAAAGTATTTGAAGAAAATCATCACACTTTATCTAATCTTTTTATCTTATATTTATGCTGAAGCAAATTACTCACAAGCGCCAAAAAAACGCAAAACGCAAAACCTAAAACAACCTTTTAACCGGCCTTTAAAATAGTGTAAGACAGACACACGAGGCTGGGAGGCACTTTTTTTTTTCAATGGGACGCAAACAGAGGACCAATTGCATCCAAGTGGGCCTCGGATTTCACAAAATGGTTCAGTATCGCGGGCAATAATGGGCCACCAATTCGCAAAAAGGAGATCAAGCTGGCCTAATGTTTATACTGGGCTTGGAGGGGTGCGCCAGGCCCATGCAGTAGTGCAACGCAAGGGCGACGCTCGAGAGTCCCGGCAGCAAGCTACCGTAATGGACTCTCCACCTAAAAAATTAATTTAATATCATGTGGGCCGATGGCCCACGTATCAGATATTAAACTGATAAGAACAGATACTACACTTGATCTTAGCCAAAAGGCCGAGAAAGGTATGCCTTGGAATGGCCGCTCGGCTTATTATTTATAGCCTGTCAGACGCTGTGCAGTTTTTGTTCTGCTCGATGTGGGACTCAATTCAATGCTATGCAGCGCGTGTGTCCGCGAGGCTCAATCTGGCTCATAAGATTTGAAGGTCATGTGTTGCTTTATTTATTAATGAAATAGATAAATTGTCTTAAGCATACATACTAATAACGGAATTAAATATGTGAGATAATTTTAAAAGTGGTTTATGGAAAATTGGAATATATACTAATAATTAAAAGAGCTGGAAGCATGTTCGTCGATTCATCTTACAAAAATGCATTATGTGTGTGTGGGACTAAAAGGATACAAAGGATTCGATTATGATCTTTAATTACAGATATAAGACACTAAGTTCATAATTGTTAATCAAAGCTTTTTCAGCAAAAAAAAAAAATCAAAACTTAGTATGGATGCTGATGAAGCGCCGTGTGAGTTATCCTAAAAACGGATTTTTAAAAATAGAATGAAATAATTAAATTTATTTATTACTAACATAAGAATAGAAAAGTTTTGTATTCACAATCCTTCCCTATATCTATACATAATTATTATGGTTGATGTTTATTTTATTCAGATCCATATGATAACGTTAATCTAGATGCATGGTGAATGACAGTCACATCATTAGCTACTAATAATGTTTACCAGACAAATTCAAATTATGAGAATAAAAATCAGTATTTAAAATTAAGGATTTCTGCTCCAAAAAAATTTTAGGAAATTATAACAACCCGATAAACAAGAAAAAAAATCTAAGGGAAGGTAAAATTATAAATACTTATACATTAATTTTCCCTGTCTGTTTTTTTTTTTACAATAAACAATGTATATAAAATGCTCTCGTATTAATTAAATATAAGTAGACCTTCACATATCTTTCAGAATCTACAAGAGTATGTCAAAGAAAAATTACTTGGCTTTGTAAATTTGGTTTGAGAATAGACAGTGTTTTGGAAATTTAGGGAAAAACTGAGGATAAATCCCTGTTTAAAAAATTAATTAGGTAATGGTCCTGAAATATTTAGGTCCCTTTATCCAAGGTTGCATATGCCAAATTCGAATTGCATATTGCGGATGCTTAGTTGTATATAAGATTTTATTGCTTATCATGGATCATAATTAAATATTGTTGATCCAAATTTGCATATTGCTGATTCTAATTACTTATTATGGATACCTAGTTACATAGAATCTTATTGCATATCACAAATCATAATTAGATATCATTAATCCAAAAGTTACATATTGGTGATTCCAATTGCATGTGTGGACGCTTAGTTGCATATAAGACCTTATTGTATATTGCATATCCTAATTACATATTGTTAATCCAAAGTTGCATATAGCTTATTCTAATTGCATATTATTGATACCTTGTTGCATATGAAATCTTGTTGCATATCACATATTCTAATTGCATATTATTGATTTAAACTTACATATTGCTAATTTTAATTCAATATATGTTACTATTTACATAAACAAATTTCTCTGTATAGTATTCAAACAAATTCCTATCTACAAACTAACATCATGAAATTTGCACCGAAGGTATTTGCATATTAAAACAAGTGATTTGCATATTGTGACATAGATCCCATATGCAACAACATAAAAACCCATATGTAAGTAAGCATCCATTAGATGCGAGTGAGGACTCATCATATATAATTAGTAAGGAAAAAAGAAACCAATCCGAACCAGAAAAACCGATGAATTAACCAATGGTCCGGTCTGGTTTGAATGCTGAATCGACTAGAAATGGAATCAATATGAAACTAATCAAAGCGGTGATGAACCGGTTTGGATGATTATGTTGCTATTGGTCCTAATTTTCCTCATTTAGCTACTCATATCTCAATCGTTATAGATTTAAATTAATTTTAGTGATGATTTTGGTATCAACGATTACTAATTTTAGTTATTGAGAAATTGTAAAAATAAAAATTCTCAATGCTGTAGTACTTTGTTATTATTACAATCAAACTACTATTGTCTTTTCTTGTATTTTGTCACTAGTAATTATTAATAGTATTACATTTTGTTATTTTTAATTAAATTATATTATTTTAATATGACCCATTTGATCCCGATCTAACCCACTTGAACCACTACATTAACTGGTTTAGTGCCTGCTTCGTTTTTTGTTCCTTAATAATTAGCATTTGTCTTAAGCATTAACATGCAAAAAGGACCTATATACAAGGAGGGAATCTGTCATATGCAAATGAGTGTTCGTTATATGCAATAAGTCATACGCAAATAAATAGCTATCATATGCAATTAGTCATATGCAATTGAGAATCCATCATATACAAGTGAAGATCCCTCATATGCAATTGAGAATCCATCATATACAAGTGAAGATCCCTCATATGCAATTGAGAATCTGTCATATATATTTAGTATTAGTCAGGGCAATATAATCTTTTTCCTATCACACTTATTGATATTTGAGGGGCTCACATTTACATTTATTGCAAGATCCATTCTCCCAGTTAATTTGTCAAATGGAAATTTTTAACCAATTTTCCCAAATTTTTTAGAACATACTTTTAGTGTTATATAATTTACAACTTTAAAAGTCGTATTGGTTCTATATTTTTTAAAAAAAAAAATTTATTCGTATTATGGCCTAAGAAATATTTTCTATATTTTCACAGGAGTTATAATGCTTAAAGTTCATTAATACGAATTCACATCAAATAAATCATGCACACACACACAACTTTTTAAAACAAAATTGAGACCAGGGTAAAATTTTTAACTTCGTATCACCCCTTTTTTTGTCCATATTTCTCACATCACCTCAACTAATGCTCTTATTAAGAGTATCTTAGATTAATAGCAGAAACTAATCTGTCTCAAGCTATAAAGCAAAAATTGATAATCAAACTCGCGCTACTTGCTGATAATTCCCATCAGCTAAGTTTATGTTGATTAAATACATCTTATTTTAATCGTAAGTACACTTTTTTATTTTAAGTAATTTTCTGTTTTATAAGATAAATATGTAAGAGGAATTTTATATCTATTTTATAAATTCCTGTGTCCAAGCTTGACCTTTTTTATTTTAACAATGTCCATACTCGACCGGATCAATCCAATCCCCATTTCCTGGTTGGCTTTTATAATCCCATTTCTATGACGTTAGACTCTTCATCTCACCCTCTTTTTGCCCTCTATTTTGGGACATCAATTTCCGTAAACATCATATTACAACGAGACATGATAATATATTGATCCTATATAATTACTCTGGAGTTAATATTCCCTTCATCTCTAAATCTAAAATTTAGATAACTCATTCACACACATTAAAGAAATTAATTAAATTAATTATTTTTTGATAAAATTGTCAAATTACAATAAGAACTTCAAATTCTTTTGGCTGATATTTGAGACTAAAAATATTAGGGTTGGCAAATTGAAAAAAAGATTCATAAAATTAAGGGACCAAGCTAAAGCATATAAATTTAAAAGACCAATGTTACAATTTTATTTCAAAAAGAAAAAAGCGTAATCACCTTTCAAGTGCTAAAGCAGAAATTTAGTTAAACATTAGTGGTAAAGGTCTACTATACACATCCTGATAGGCAGCTTCTTGGTTTTTCAAACAATATTATCTAAGAAATTAGAACAAGCATGTACAAATTATCTCTATTAATCATCCCTCATTAATTAATTAATGATGATGAAATCACAAAGTAGAAATCTAACGCCGCCTCTGAAAGCCTCCACTCAGCATCTGACCCAGCCTTGTATAAAGATCTCGTTGTTCTTCAAATGATAGGTTCATCAATATCTGAAGCAAACATCAGCATTAATTAATTTTCTTTTAATTCAAGTATTAAATTTGATTTATAACTCATGGTATAATAAAAATATGGCAAAATACCTGATCCAAAATCATTTCAACTGACAGACTTTGCGGCACAACAAATGATTGATGATAAATATATGCAAAAACTGCCATCACCATCTGCAAATTAGGGGAAAATTTTTTTTTAAAAAAATAAGTTTAATCTCCACTAAAATATGATAACCAAGCAAATGAAAATTTGAGTTGATGAATATCAACAATTAAGGATCTTAAAAGTTAAGATAACGTCTCATATAAAGTAGACTTTCAAACATTCCAGGAATGTTTTCATTCAGAAATAGCAACAAATTCAAAATACCATTATAACCTCAAAAGACCAAGTCATAAACTTCAAGGATCATGACTAGTACCTTTCGGTAACCCCAATAACAACTTATTTCAATGGCCCTCGGAGGACTTTTTTTGTTTTGTTTTGTTTTGTTTTTTTTTAAATGAACTATGAATAATAAAATGTCATTTTCTCCAGAAATTTCAAGCAGGTTTTTCCCCTCCTTAGGAGGAGGCTAGCCCTTTTTAAGTATACACAGTATACTATATCTACCAAACAAATAAAAAATACTATCTCCAGTCTTGAATATATAAACTGGTTAGAGATTCAATTTAGTTAAACCACAATCCATTTTTCTCCCATATTTATTTATTTATTCCCAAAGTAATTCTCATGGTAATTGTATATGTTAAAAGGTTTCTATTTTAATGGACATGGTTAACAAGAATATTTTAAGAAAGACAATACCATTTATTACAAATAACTAACTTAATTAATTTCCTAAATATCCGCAAATTAGTTATCTAGCTCTTAAATTTAGGATCGGAGGTAGTACAATAGAGACACCTTCAACCGAAATATTTACATCACTATGATACGCAAATATGCCAATATTATAGACATATGCATGATACTCCTGTTCATCAGACTGGACTATTACATAGACATACGAATGGCATAAGTTCATGTAACATCAAAGCGGCAGTTGATGCTCGTTTCTAATAATTTTCCAAGTATCTAGCAACCTATCTTAAAAGGGACATATATTAAAAGGAAAAAAAAAAAAATCCACCATTCTTAAACTATTTAGAAATCAACACCACCAGTTTTGGATTTCTCATATTTGTTTGTTATTTCAACATACATAAATATGTTTGTCAACACTTGGATTTCTCATGTGACAAACAGCAGCTAATAGACCAATTAACTTTCTCGACAGTAAATTAGAAAGAATTATAAGAATATATCTAGTATTCCCACCATTCTATATTTAGTGTCCATGATTGTCTTTATTATTAAGAGTTCTTTTGGCGTATGGAAAAGTTATTTGAAGAAAGGTAAAAAAATGAGGGAAAATTTTATCAGACCCCCAGCAAGGCCAGCGATACTGTAAATATGTGAATGTTAGGTATTGAAAGGGAAACAGTGCATACATAAAGCGGCGGTAATAGAGAGACAAGAATATTAAGATAGATGTGTTGTCATACAATAAACAATAAGATACCTAATGATCATATAAGAGGACAAGTTGGTGTGGCACTCATTGAGGAGAAAATAGTAGAAAATCATTTTAAATGGTTTGGTCATGAACAAAAAGGCTATTGGATGTGCCACCAAGGAGAGGTAAGCAGATAGTCTATAGCCCTGGGAAAAGAGGTAGAAGGAGGCAGAGGAGGACAATTAAAGAAGTCATTAATCATCATCTCTTGGTTAGTGGCTTTTTAGAAGAATTGGTTTTTAGATAGAGCATGCTAATGTTGTGTGATCTATGTAGCCAACCCCACTTGATGGGATAAGGCTCTTGTTGTTATAGTTGTTGATGTTTGTTGGATGGCAGGGCGTCTCTGTCAGAAAGAAAGCGTTCCATGTTTATAGGGCAGAAATTTCCCACTCCCTTTCCATTACTACTCTGTACCAAATTGGCCCTCAAGCAAGAATGGGAGAGCTAGATCTAATTATGACCATGATAAAAAGTTTTTAGAAAAAAGCTCAGGATATGGTAAAATGTTTATGCCATTAGGATATACTTTTAAATTCAACATAATTTTCTTAAAATCAAACATCAAAAGAGGTTACCTGACAGTCCATTCTGTCAGTAATTCCACCATGTCCTGGAATGCTATCACCAAAGTCCTTCAGAGAAAGGGAATACAGAAAAAACATTTAATACCAGCAACACATACGGATGAAGATAATTGCTCAAATGCTGAGTTAACAAGTTCAGACCTTTATTTTGAAAGCTCTTTTGAAACCACTTGCAAAGAAACCTCCGAAGGGTGCAATAATTGATGCAAATAAGCCAAGACATAAAGCATGCCATTGAACTGGTAGGATTGATATCTCTTTCCAAGGAAACTGCACAATGGGAGAGATTAAGTCAAAGCCATTTAGGTGCTAAAACGTTGTCATCTTTTGTTTGCAACCCTTTATGCAGCTTAATATTGACCTATCTCGCACAACAAAGCAGGCATGAATTTAACCCTGGGGGGTTGAGATTTTCAAATTCAAGCTTATTGTGAAGTGACTCACCCACTGAGAAATAGCTCCTGGTAAGGGGTATGACTCTGGCTTAAACAGTGGACCAGGATCACAATAAAGCCAACCAGTTGATAAATCCTGCATGTCGTTTCCAGGGAGATAAGAAACATAAGTTGCTTGGATTTTGCACCATGCTCTAGAAATATCAATAGCTATGGGCAGTTAAAGAGCTACCTTCCTTGGACACGTTAACCACTGGAAACGACCCATGATGTTCGCTAGCTGCATGAGCAGTTTTATGTGAGACATATATAGACACATAGAGACAAAATTACAGATATAGATTAAGAAAATGCCAATGGGTATTTATTTTATAATCACATTCACACCAAAACAAGAGTGTTTGTTTATTTTAAAATACATATACACCGTGAACTTAATTCCCGCATCATCAAAGTCAGCAAGAACTTAATTTCTGATCTTTATGACCAAATTGGTAGTCGCTCTCCCCAAAATGCAGTGCATGTGTGTGCATACATGGTGAGACCCATTCAGTAAAGATGGTGCCCTGTGATCTTTTTCCCAAAAAATATCAAAGCCAGCAAGAACATGTTTTGGCATCATATGACCAAATTGTTATTCATTCCCACCAGAAATGCAGAGGTTATGGTTGCAATGGATGCTCCAATAAAACCCTCCCAAGTTTTCTTAGGAGATAACTTGATCAATGGGGTTCTTCCGAAGAAGAAACCAAAGATATAAGCAGCAATGTCATTAATGACAATAAGTGTTGCTGGAAGAAGAAACCTGCAGAGTGAGTACATGTGTTAGAGAATGCGGGCAAAACAAAATAATCAAGAATCATGCGACAATTTCAACTGCCGAAGGCTTCAGGCCACAAAAAGCAGTGACAGCACATAAAAACAAAAACAAAATTCTTCTAATGAGAGAAAACATATAGCATCCCATGTACAATTAAACAAACACAAGAAGAAGAAGAAAGAAAGAAAGAAATGGTAGCAGGAGAATAGGGTAGTAGGATTATAGTACAAAAAATAAACCTATGCCCAAAAAAAAAAAAACTGAAGGAACAAACAGCATCTGCAATTCACTATTATGGGCTTTCAATTTTAACAAGAACATTTACATTCAACTTTAACCTGCCTTTATTTTAAAAAATAACAAAAAAAATAAAAAAAAAGGCTCTCAAGATATGTCATCACTCTTCACACAAAAATTGAAGTCTAGAACCATAGATCTAAACCCGGCCTCCTTGCTAAAAACGGCACTCAAGCTTATGCTTATGGATGCACACAACTAGATGGAACAGGCACTTAAAAACTATGATAAAGGATTAAACAACTGAACTCAACCCAATTCCCTTCACTGCAGCACCAACTTGTCAGTAAATGATGCTGGAAGAACCGAGTTCAAATTGATTTCTGCAGGATGAGGATGCACTGTCTAAGCAACGTGTAATTCATGCTTCCTCCATTCCTAATTATAAGACAAAATTACCTAAATATACCCCCAAAAAAAAAACCAATTTTAACTAACTCGTGTCCTCAAAATTTCTCCATCTTTCCACCTCCACCCTCAATTAAGGCTCAGCATTCTGTACATGGAGAAGGCTGCATATATGTTTACTCCAATGTAGATCAAGTCTTTTTATTCATTGATTAGGGGCATTTTTAGAGAAAAATTATTAATTACTCCTAAAATTTTGTAAAGAGTATTAAAGGACACCTACCCTCAAAATCTTGTCTTGCAATTAGGAATGGAGGAAGCAACATTCCTTGATAATTGTTTTTTTTAAGAAAAAAGAAAAAACATCTTCCAGCCATCCATCTCACCTTTCATATTAAAAGGTAATTTAATAAGAAATATTATAGATCACAATATTCAAAACAAAGAAAGACATTGGGTGAAGTGGGAGTTGAGAGAAGTCACGTTTTAAGAATAAACTTAAAATTTATTGTCCTGTTGTTCTCCAACATGAAAGAAATACTAATATGAACACATCCAAGGGAAGGAAAAATACCGTCATTGTGTTGGACCTGGAGACAATGGGCCCTTACCTAATGGGCCAAGGTAAGTTCATGTGGAGTGTGTGAAGTCTGTGAGATAGAGAGGGGGAGCTGTTGGCTGGAGACGTTCGGGAGGAAGGGTTTTGTGATGGTTAGACAATTAGCGAGTGTTGTTTTGGAGAACCTGGTCTCTCAAACACTAGGAGTGTGTTTTTTGTGCTTCTTTTATGAAATATAACTTATCTTGCTTATACTTGTACTCTGGCAAGGTTATTGTAAATTTTACTTCTATTCCTTTTTTATCCTCCATCTTTCCTATAATACAGCCCAAATCCACATGGACCACATCTAAGGTTATACACTGATAGCTATCTGCACAGTTCAGCATACAAGCAGTTGACAGCTGCAGCGTCAAATTTTAGTCAAATAATTAATTAAAACAATAAAGAATATTATTTACAGAGATCATGCAACATTCAGTAAACCCAGCTTAAACAGTACTTCATAGGGATAAAGAAAGACATCAATTTGTATGCGCCGTGGAAAAGACAGTCCTCAAAAATTAATGAAGGGAAGTTCTTAACATATCATAGCATAACATTCTCTTCCTTCAGAGGTCATATTACCAGAAAATTCCCTCAAAAATGTTTGCCACAGTGAAGGAAGATTGTGTAAACACAACAATCAGAATCATGTGTGTCCAAGCATACTGGCTAAATTGATACTTGTACATTTTCTTCTTTAACGTGAGAATGAACCACATAAACCCTGACCAATGAAGAGAGGGGAAGAAAATCAAAGTATCAGTACGCAAAGGATAGGTAATACAACTAGGAAAACCACAATTCTAGATATCAACTAACAAGATATTGGTCACGCATCGAGAAGAGATTGCACAAGCACCACCAACGAATATTAATAGACAAGATTGATATTCAAAAGTCACCTGCAATGTACAAGGAGTAGCAGATTGCCATATGATACTTTATAAGGCTGCTCACAAGCTTAAATAAAACCTTGTCCAACGTCACAGTGTTGACAAGACGTTGACTCAGGATTCGTCCATACACAAATAACATTGCAGTGAAGAAGAAATGCCTGAGATAGTTAAAAATGAATAAAAAACATTGAATTAAAATTCATGCAAGCAGGTCATTTAGTAATTAGGGGGAAAAATGCTTTTTAATTTCTAGCTTATCTTGACTAGAACAAATAACACTCTTATGAGGATGACAATCAACTTGAGACTAATACCAATTTAATAGCCTAAATCCTGGCAGCTGCCTATCTTCATGAGCTCTCCTGAGTAAATTGAAAAGCTCTTTTGCCATAAAGATTTGAATAACCACCACCATCGCAGTAATATAGAGATGACCCATATAGATTACTAAAGCAAAGCCAGCAATCATCCAAAATGTTGAATGAGCACGAATCCACATAGACTTGTATTTGTTCTTGTCATCAGCAAGTAAATGGTTTCCATTTGCTTTGCCATCTTCTGGAATGGCCTGACAAGAAGATATTATCAATTTAATCACTTTCAGATGGTGTGAGTAACATTCCTAGAAAGATACCGGGAATAATTAACCAAATAGTGAAGTTATAATTACATCAATGCTGTATATAGAGACAGCAACCTCAATAAGGAAGGTAAAGCTAATTGGAAAAAAAACGTTTATTAGTTTATTTAAGAAAAGCCAAAAAATTTATGACTGGTTTCCGATAATTGTTTTCCACAATTAGAATTTTAGAATAACTAGATAATATTTCACGTTTCATTCACAATTTAGGAATAACCAAAAGTGAAGGCAAAACCAATTACAACAAGAGTTGCACCTGCGTTAAAAAGAGAGAGAGAGAGAGAGAGATAGATGCAAAACTTAAAACAACTAACCTCATTTGAGCGTTTCCGATTCCTAACCCGACCAGTGGGGGTTGACGGGGCAGGGACATGTAGACTAGTATCCTTCTGCATGGCTTTTTAATCAGATTTCAGCCAAATTGAAGGCAACGTTAAAGGGACATGTGAATGCGGAAGCTATCAACCTGCAAAATAAATAGCACAAATGTAGTTTTTGGCATACCTGAAAGTATATTTCAAAACTCTCTCACATAAAGAGACCCACTAAATTTGGAGTCAACTACACAGAGCAAGAGAAAAGAGAAGAAAAGTCCAACTATAAGGCATATTATGTTAATAAGTTAACTAGATGTGCTTTACAAACAAAGCATTAACATCAGATCCCAAAACGTAGCCCGGGTAAGTGTATCATATAAATGCATCTTCTTTCACCCTTTAATCAATAAACAGCTATATCCTCCAGCATATTATGGCATCTACATCCATATTTGTCATTCTAATCATAACAGGGCATTACATTCCCTTGCTCCAATCAGATTCTCCTACGTTAAGAAATCCGTATGAAAATCATAAACAGTTGATGATCTTAATGATTTTCCCTCATTTTAATTATCATTCATTAAAGCCTGCATTTTCCCAAGCATTTAATATTTTAAGAATAAGTACAAATATTGATATAAATCTATTCTAACTTTTCACAATTGGTCATTCATCCACCGTAAAATGACATTGAGCTATCCTTATAATACTAGTCAATTAAAAAAAAAAATCCTGATCCTACTTATTCTGGCACAGCCTTACTTACCACTACTGTTTGATCAGTGAGAAAACTTTAATTCAAAGGAACCTTCCACTACAGGAAAATTTACGAATACTTTTGTTTCATAAAATCAGTCTTTCAAAGTCCTCCTTAATTTTACATTTTTGCTTAAGATAGATAACAAGTTGGATAAGGCTTCTTGTTGTTGTATAGATAAAAGTTGGGAAATCAATGTTAAATTGTTACAAGCTTCAACTACAAAAGCCAAGAGAATAAAATTTTACTGCGAATACACTTTTTTTTTTTTTTTGCCAAATACTGCGAATACACATTGAAGCGTATATTTTTCATCTTGATATGAAGACAAAATATGCATCATAGTGGTCTTGTCCATTAGCGAATTACGAACCCAGAGGCGATTCTCACAACATTGAAATAATTGCACAGTTTCGATATGGACATAACCTGGGGGCGGCAATGAATTAAATGTTTTATTGGCATAAGAATAGAACAAAACTTGATGACCAACATTATCTGAGTTCTCGTCAATTTACCTATGACTTCCTAATCTTGAGGATTACAACGACTCCTGTAAACCGGGGCCCCTAATCAG
The DNA here is from genome assembly GCF_004799145.2 of Neltuma alba. Lineage (NCBI taxonomy): Eukaryota > Viridiplantae > Streptophyta > Magnoliopsida > Fabales > Fabaceae > Neltuma > Neltuma alba. The sequence goes on along the minus strand of NW_021637499.1, from coordinate 57,800 downwards.
AATGATCCACCATCAATTAGATAAATTTAGCCCTGCAGAACCTTCTTCCAAGAAATAACTGAATATATCCAACAAATAACCACCCCTGCATTATTACTCCGCGTAATTCAGATTCAGACTTGAACTTCTATAAGTCAATATCTTTCTAGTCGTTATGCATCACTCCTGCCCTCTACACTAAGTTCCCAAATCAAACCAAGCTCTCAAGACTTTCGAAGAAGCTAACGAGAATAAGCCTCTAAACATCAATAGCATGCGTACGATATACATAAAGAATGAGGAAAATTCTCTTCACTGACAAATTCTAGAGAAGAAACGACATGTGAAGAGGGAAACTAGATTCGAAATCAGACACACTTTCTTCGCTGTCAAATCTCAATCAGAGAGAAACAACTTGAACCATAGGATCAAACAAACACATCGAAAGCGCCGACATGAACATCCACAACAGGAATATCTATCAGTACAAAGCGAAACAGAAAGATTGTTAATGTGCAAAACCTTGTTTTCGTTCAGCTGAGCGAGGAAGCCACAGTGCGATACAACGAAGATGAAATGGCAGACTGAAGAAGAATAAGAACAGAGAGGCAGAACAAGCAAAGCAAAACGGGAAAAGGCTACTTCGTGGCACTAGAATTGGGTTCCATGCCTCCTTTACACGCTGGGGAAAAAGGCAAAATGATGGACTAATTTAATTTAAATGATTTAATTTTATTAATATAAAATCTCATTTTACTTTATTTTTATTCTAAATATTAAACCTCAATTTATTTTATCTTTTATATTTATTTATTTATTTCTAAATTAATTTTTTTAATAATGATAATTCTGATCAATACACTTAATTATAAACGATATTTTAGAAAAAAACAATACATATTTATTACAAATAACTAACTTAACTTATTTTTTTAATCTACTAAAATTAATCATCTAGTTTTTATATTTAAAAACAGAGTGTAAATATTACAATTATTGTAATAAAATTAAGACTTGTTTAGCAACGAGGTTTAAAGTTGCTAAAAGTTTCAGGGAGCTTCTCATCAAGTTTTTAAAACCAGAAAACTCTCTTACTTTTTGGACAATGCATATTAATTATTTTTATATTTTGTCATTTTTCTCTCCATTGTTTTTAATGCTAATTTTTTTTAAGTAAGTCACATTTTTTCTAGTAAAAAAAACCTGGTGATTATTAAAGGTGTTCAAGAAAATAATTATAGTTTTAATATCTCTTAATACAATTATAATAAAATATAAATCCCTTTTGATGTAACTTTTTTTTTTCAAAAAATAAAACTAATAATTTATATTATTTTTTTTAACTTGCGGCATAATTTATTAACAGTACCAGTAGATAGACATCCCTAGATACTTGCCTTCTACAATAGTCTAGAATTTTGATTGTGAATGTTCACGCAATGATAAATTATTTTTTTTGTCTCGAATCATTTTGGACCTGAGACTAAACCTCTATCAAGCCGAAAATAATAAGGTTAAAGTCTTTTCAATAAATGTAATTTTTTAAATTTGAATTTGTGTTGTTCTTATTATAGGATAAGACTGCTTACTATTCAACCAACAGTTGGTCGTAATGATAAATTATTAAATAATGTATTAAAACATGGTTACTGGTTTCTGTTTTTCCTATAAGCAAAAACAATCAAAATTTACTCCCTATTTTTAAACGTGGCAGAAAACAAAATCCCAAAATTTCCCTTAAGTAAATATTTTTCATTCAATGACTCTTATTAAGTTAGAAATAAAATTAAGAATTAGTCACAAGGCATTTTAGTTCGAAATATTCATTATGAGATATAATTATTAAGAGAATTAAAACTATTTTTTAAAAGTGTGTGAGACAATTAAAATTTGTTTATATTTCAAGATGGAGGGAGAAATTAGTGTAGTTAATGAACATTTAACCCTGAATTTATTTGTCAAGTAGCTTTGAGAATAAAAAAATTTTTGTTCAATATTATCCAGAAATTGTTAAAAAAAAGAAATAATATCATCTTTATCATTAAAGAAATATTAACAATCAATATTGATTTTTTAACAATTAAATAGTTAATATCAATTTTTTAATGGTTAATGTAATTTTTTTAATTATTAGGGTGATATTGCCTTTTTTATAGCACTTTTAGGACAATATTGAAAAAAAAAAAAATTGAGATACCCATGGCCCTTTCTTAGCCCTTAACCCAATATTTAATAAAGAAGAAACTTATTCATTCACCACTTTAACTTTTTTTAGTCACTCTTTCTACAAAAACTAATGTTGCCTATGGTTACAAACTAAGATTAAGGGGTATTTACATAAATACCAAATCATAATTTTAAAAATAATTTTACAGCATATGAAGTAAATATATAAAAACATTTGTTTCAATTTACAAAAAAGTACTTTCTTAATTACCTAAACACCCCATAATTCATCAAAATTCCGCTTATTAAAAGGCTTGGATGTCACTAGGTTATAATAAAAAGCTATTAGGGATCATTTCTCTGAAAACTTGTATAAACCTTTCCCTTTTTTTCGCCCCTTGGTGTACTAAACCGTTCTTAAAATCAAAAAGTAAGCTATACTAACTTTCATTCTGTATTTAAGATTTTATTTTCATCAAAATACCTATATTTAATATAAGAATTGTCCAAAAATATTTTTTTGGTTAGGGTCAAAATATAATTTTAATGCATATATTTTCAAATTTTCCCTTATGTTATAAATTTATTACATTTATTGAAACCTGTTTATTTAGATTTTTCTTATATGGCTAAAAATATCTACTACCTCCATTCCTAAATATAAAGGTTAGTTAAAGATTCAATTTTGTCCTCAATATAATTTAATTTGTTTCTCATATTTATTTATTTTTCTCCAAAGTAATCTACATAGTGATTACACATGTTAGAGGGTTTTCATTCTAATGCATATGATCAATAAAGATGCCTTAAGAAAATCAACACTCATTTATTATAAATAATTTATTTAACTAATTTTTTTATTAAGAATTGGAGGTGATATTCCAAACAAATATTTTTAAATTTCTTCATCATATAGTATGAAACAATAAATATTATTTAAATTTAAAATTTAAAATTTGTAAACACATTTTTTCTACAAATATTTAAAAACATGTTTAGTTAAGAACATCATTTAGGTCAAGTTGCTCATATTTATTAGGTTAACTTTTCTAATCATACGTATTATTTTGACATTATTTGTTGTTAAAATATATAAATACCCTTGTAAATTCATCTATGAACACTGATAAACTTTCCTATCAACTCTTATAATGTAAATTAAAGTTTATAAATTTTCATATAAATTATTATTTTACTATTATTAGTTGTTAAAATACGTATACATATTTATAAATTTACATATGAAATATAGATATTGGTACATATGCGCACTTATAAACTCGCATGTAAACTTAACATATTAAATATAAACAGATGTTTGGTTTTTTTTTTTTTTGGTAAGAGCAGATGTTTGGTTTTGTCATATATTTATGTGTCTGTAAAAACCCATGATAGCAGAATATAATGCATGGCGATATTCTATTTAGGTACTGTCACAACAAAAGAGTCATATACTGTGAATTTAAAAGAGTGATATACTGTGAATTTAAATAAATAAAATTTATGGCCAAAAAGCTTGAATAAAATACTAATAACAAACTCACCTTCAAATACTTTGATTTAAATGATAAAGAAGGGCACCGAAAGTGACAGTGAAAGGGGCAGTGAGAGCCGTCTAAGGCACGGACCCTGAGAGTTTTATTGTATAATGTCCATAAATTTAAAAGTATATTCTATCTGGAATAATGTCCTCGTGCTTAACGTATATTATTTAAAATTTAAAAGTATAATAAAAAAACTGTTATTACCAAAGAAGCATCTATTCCTTTGCAACGCGTGGCCCTGAGATGCTTTTCTTTGTTAATAACTTAGAATCGTTTTTAGATGCAAAACTACGTAGAATTATATATTTACTTCTTTAATTTTATATAAAATTTAAATTTGGTTGTTTAATTTTATAAAGTATCTTTTTACTCTTCCAATCTTAACACTAAGTCTCAAATGATAATTTTTCATTTCAATAATTGTTATTTAAAAATTAAACTTAATGGGTCAGCATATTATGGTTTGTCAATATTTAAATGAAAAAAAAAGTTTTGATCTCACTAATTTTGACTTGATTATAATTCAATTTCTAAATTTTAACATAGTGTAACTTAATTCTTATAATTTTGACTTGGTTGCAGTTCAATATATGAACTTTAACTTGGTACGATTCGCATTTAAAATGTTAGTCTTTATATCTTAAAAAATAAACTATATATTTTATGAAACTATATACTAAAGTTTTAAATTATTAAAACTATAAAAATTGAGTTACAGTGAGCTAAAGTTTAAGGACTAAGTTTTAATTGGGTCAAAACTGTAGCCATTTAGTTGTACTAAGTTAAATTTTAACAACTGAGTTATAATTAAGTTAAAACTATAAGAATCAAAAGTGAATTCTTACATATTCAAAATTTTAATATTGACATTTTGTTAATAAACTAACAATATTAAGATTATATGATTGAAAAGTATAACATTCTAATTTTCATATCTCTAAGATTTAAGCAAATTTTTATTAAGATCGAATAGATAGAGATTAAATATATATAAGAAATTAAAATAATTATAATCATATGTATATGTGTCTATGTATAAACATATATATACATAAATGAATAAAATAACAATATTAAGAAATTCTGCGTCGACTAAATAATGGGAAGATGGAACGCTATGAGCCTATATATAAGTCGTAGTAAGAGAGAGTTAAAAATAAATTAAATAATTTTTACATAAAACTGAGATAATATCAGTAAAGTGTTATTTATGAGTTTGTGAACCATTTGATTAGATCTGTTTGCTTGAGTTCTTTAAGGACAGAATATAGGCAATAAACTGAGGGTGTTTCAATGAATATGTTTTTTCAATCTTAAGCATGTGTTTTAAGGGTACCAAACACGTTTTCTTTAACGGGTTGGCTCCCCCCCCCCCCCCCCCTTTTTACCAGCCTTTAACGGTTTTGTTGTAGGAACATCCTACCGGGCATGCTATGTATTAAATGATTCAAATATCTTCCCTGCTGTTTTGCTCAAAAAAAAAAAAAATCTTCCCTGCCGAACACGTTATGTACTGAATGATTCAAATATCTCGCCTACTCTTCACAGGGTTCAAATCTTTCAAAGGAGTTAGTGAATTAATTTACGAAAAAAATTCAATTTGTCAGTACACATAATTTTATCTGATTTCTAATGAGGCTTGTGTAATATTTTTATTTGGTCCTCTATATATAAGTACTAATTCCTATATTCATCACATATTAATTAGAGTTGATGTCAATATAATCAAGTGATTGTAAGTTGCATTGAAATACAAAATAAAAACAAAGGAAACATAAAAGTAAATTTGATGAGTCTATTTTTTTCGTGAAATGAAACTCATGGTGTGAAGATTAAAGTAGTTAAAATGTATGTTATGAAATTGATGGACTAAATTGAAACTTAATGCAAACAAAACATATACTTTTGCTGTTTTTTCCCTGTCAAACAATTCATATTGATTGTGTATATTGTGACAACCGTCCTTTTAAAACCCATTAAGATTAAATCAAATAATTTATTTAGAAGATTACTTATAATAGAAAAGAAAAAACCTTAAAATTTTAAAATCACTATCATGGTTAAAAAAAATAGACTTATATTATGGGCAACATCAATCGTTAACTTAGACCTTGTTTCAAAGTCCAAGAATACTATCAAATCATTAACCCACACCAAAATCATATTTTTACACATACAAACTGACAAATCATTTTAATACAAGCTATGAAACCTATTAGTCAAAAGTCAACACTTTTAAAAGAGCGTAACACGCAAAGTATTAAAGACCTCTGGCCTTCTAACGGCCTCTCATATCAGATAGTAGTAATTAAAAATATTAATTTATGATATTAGAGTAAATGAGCCCTATGTGGCAATATATAACAAATCAGCACATAGAACAAAAGCAGGGAGGTTATACAAGCTATAAGAGCATACTATGCCTTTGGAGCTTTCCCTGATGGGCCACCACCTAAACTATCACCTGAAGATAATAAAAACCATAGGCTGAGACAAACGTCTCAGTAACCAACTTTCCAACTCATCATACATATTAACACGTGCTCGTGAGATAGTTATTAATTCTCGAAAAACATAGATATATCCATAAAAATATAATTTTAATCATCTAAACCCTCACTATGGGGGCTAATACACAAGCCACATAAGTGTATCCCCCACTATGGGAGATCAATCAGACACATAGACTTATCCCTCACTCTGAGGGACGAATAAGAAGTCACAAACACCTATCCCCCATTATGGGGGACGAAGGAAGCCAATGTGCACCAATGACAATCTTACCACGTGGTAGGATAGGGCTCAATCCAAAATCTAAATAACAACCAATCATTCACAATGTAAAAAAAATGTTTCAATCTTTTCTCAGTATAATCCATAAGATATAAATAATATATCTTTTCCAAACTTCTCAATCACAATTCCAAAAAATCCTACAAGACAATTTTTATAGCTTAAAAAGTATAATATATTTACTCAAGTTCCAAATAACACATTATTATTCTAAAATAACAAAATACTCACAAATAATATATTAGTACATATAACAAGTGGAAAGTGGTTACCTCTCATCAAAGCAATAAAAAGGATTACTACAAGGTTAATTCTTTACTCAACTAATAATTAATCTACACAATTAATATAACCACATATTAATATAAACTAATTAATCAATTATTTAAGCTTATATATTATTTAAATTTTTAATTTAATTTAATTTTTATTCTAAATTCTCGCAACTCTCATAACTCAAAATTAAGTATTTTAGAACCAACTTATAAATTTTTCTAACAAGCTAAAATATTCATTTACATCTTTTGGATTATTTACTTTAATAAAAGAATTTTTCAAATTTTCCAAATATGGAATTATTATATTTTAAATTCTAAAAATCTCATTTGAAGTTTAAATATTAAAATCAAACCATCAAAAATTTAATAATATCTCAAATATTTATAAATAAATAATCTAATTAAAATTTTAATGGTATAACTATCATATTTCTTTTTCTTCATCAATAATAGAATTTTATCTAAAGTGATTATTTTAAAACCTTCAGTCATTCTATAGATAAAACTAAACTGATTAAAAACTCAATAATATGGCAAACAATCCAAATAAATTATTTACTTAAATTTAATCGGTAAAAATATGGTATATCCCATAAATAACAGATTTTCAACTAAATAAATTAATTTAAATACTAAAAACTAACAAATGGATAAATCTAAACCGATTAAAATTAACAACTTATTTACTTCTAGATTTCTATGGTTATCTTTTATCAAAACTCAATATTTACATCACATATAAGTCTGAAAATTTTCTCCAATTACTACAATAATAATGTCAATAGGAAGCTTAAAATATATAAAAAATATTCATAAAGAAAGTTGGATAAATAAAAAGTAATTTTATGTACCTAAAATATCTTCAAAGCTTATTCTTTTTTCACCGGTCTGCTTCTCTCTCTCTCACCCACTCTATCTCTCTTTCTCTCTTTCCTTCTTGCGCCTGAGGAAGGAATTGAATTGTGGGGGGCATATTTAACACCCCTACACATTTATTAGGAGGATTTCAAACCCAACTCCCAACCTTTCCACCGAATTTTGGTGGAAAGTTTGACTTTTTTTCCCTTAAAAATATTATTATTTTATTATAATAAAATATTATTTTTTACATAAATCCTAAAAATAAATTTAGAATATTACATATATTACATGAGATTTTGATCAATGAGTAATGATTAAGGTGAATATATATTTCCGGGAAATCAACGCAATTTATTATTCGCTAATTTAATTATTTGTTAATATTCATAAATTAATTATCTAATTTCTGTGTTTTGAATTAGAGGGAATATATGTGTGTGTGACATTGGTGTATAACTTTCTTAATCTATATGCATAATATTTTTCTTTTTTTTCTTTTTTAAAAAAGAATATCATATACTTAGGTTAAGATCCACTTAGCATACTAACATACTAAAGGAGTGTTTGGATAGAAACAAAACCATGATTTTAAAAATACTTTTACGTATATGAAATAAATATGTGGAGGAGTTTGCCTCGATTTGCGGAAAAATGCTTCTGAAAAGTGCTTTTGGGGTTACCCAAACACTCCCTAAAATATTATTTTAGATGCATCCAGCATCTTAAAATATTTTTTCTGCTGCGTTCAACACTCCAAGTTATATTCTTGCGCACCCAAAACGTTCCGAATTATTTTTTGTGCATCATTCACCCTAAATTGCTAAGTATAAAATTACACTAAAAATTTTTAAAGTGTTAGATACACCTGATAAAATACTTTAGGGTGCTAGATATATTATAAAATAATTTAGGATACTGAATGCACCTAACAAAATATTTCAGGTCTTGAATACACCTTTGCCCAATATACACTTGAATCCAAGCGAGCATTTACAGAAAAAAACATGTTCAATAGATTATAATTAAAAAAATATGGATTATGAGGGGTAAAAAAATGAAGGACTTGGGTCATGTGAATTGTAGTTTCACGAATTTCCTGAATAAATAAAACGTTTAAAGCGATTGATTTTGAGTTTATTAGCTTGCAAAATGTTCAAGCAATATGAATTCTGTTCGTTGTATGGGAAGTTTCGCATCCACCCCTTGTAGGTATGTGAAACTAATTTTTACGGTCAATAACAAGCTGGCTAGCTTAAATAAGGGGTTGGCTAATACTGGCCTATTACCGAATTGTTTTATTCTTGACCAAAAACCAGGGAAAATAAATTAAAAAATTACTAAAGGGAGTAACTTCACAAAACATGAAAAGAAAAAGGAAAAAAACTTGAATTAACGTTCACTTCATTCAATCCAGAATATAGAAATTACTACCTTCTGTCTTAATATAAGTCTTTGTTTGAATTTTTATTTTGATCCTAAATATAAGACTCTAATCCACTTTGTCTCTCATATTTATACTTTTTTTTTTCAAGGTAGTCCTTCTAATAATAGTAGTTTTGACCAATACACTTAATTAGTAAGGATATTTTAGAAAAAATAACACTTATTTATTACAAATAACTATCAACTAGCTCTTATAATTAGGACCGGAGGTAGTATATAACAATTAAGGGAGATTAATTAAAGTAATTAATTTAGTTATTTGTAAAATTATATATGCTAGATTCCTAAAATACTCTTTTAATCACGTATTATAGAAACTTGCTGATGAAAAAAAAATCACGTGTTAGAAACTACTTTGTTGATAGAAACTCTTCTTTAATATGCGTAATTTTTTTTAATAACCTTTTAGACTCTCCCGGCAAATTTTAATACAACTGTATTCCTAAAACACGGACACGAGAGCACTCGTTAAGTTGGCTGAATCTTTACCTGTTGGACAATGCACTTGTTGGTTCTTCAATATGTGTAATGATAGCAATAGTTTAGAAGAAAATTATAAGTTTGAAAGGTAAAATAAATTGATACTCTTTCGCTTCTTAATATAGGACCCAATTGTTGAGTTATTTTTGGTCCTAAATATAAGATCTATTTCTCATATTTATCAGTTTTCTCTAAATTACCCTTATGGATACTCCCTCAATCATAATCAAGTAGAAGAAGAAGATGGGGTATTAAGAAAGATGATCATGGTATTTTAGAAAAAACGTGTCATATTTCTTATAATTAACTAACTTACTTAACTTTCTTAATCTAATCAAATTAGTTAAATAAGTCTTATATTAAGGATCAGAGAGAAATATATTAAATGTATTAGCGAACTAATTCCCTTAATTAATTCCTATATTTAGTATCAAAGGGAGCAGCATGGAAGAAACGTTGCTGGTTAAAAAAAAAGAAGAAGAAGCAGGGAATAAACGTTTAAAAGAAAGTTTCTGAACGGGAGCGAAATAGGCATTTTGTTTTAAAAAAATCTTGGCGTAATATGTAATAAAAATGAAAATAATATTTTTCAAATGGTGTTTGGAATGATAAAAAAAATGAAAATAGAGAAAACTACCGGAAAAACCTCCAATCCAAATTGTGTAAAGATATTTGAAATTTGTTTAATGACTCAAATGTAACCTATTTTCAATGTGCGCAACTCTTCTTTAATTATATAACTTATCTTCAATTACGTACAAAATGAAAGATACTTATCTTCAATTACGTACAAAATGAAAGATATTTACATATATCTAAAAATATGTTGCATATAATTGAAAAAGGTATTGTATCCACTCAAAAATCTGAGTTACATTTGGCCAATAAATGTAATAAGGATGGATTATTCATGAAAATATATATTAGCAGATAAATGATAAGATGACTCAAATATTCCAGATAAAAAAAGGTAGAGAGTACGAAACTACAAAGCTGTCGCTGGCCCCAAATATGGGAAATTTCGGAACTCCGTAATGCCTTTTGTACGGAGCCCGTAATGGTTTGTTTGGAGCTGACAAAGAAATGGATATTCATCCTTTACACCCACTGCTTTCTTGCCGTATTTCATTCATAATGTTCAATTTAGGTGATTCCAACCCATTTTTGGTGAGTTCTGTGCCAAGAATCGCCCCCTCTTATGAATAGGGGGTTCCCTATTACGGCACTTAAAGAGGCATCTTAGATTTGCAAAGATCAAGATAAATGTTTGAGAGATCTGCTATAAGTTCACCTGACCCAACATGGTATCATCAGGAAGGAGTTGGTCAAACACCCCACCTTTAGTTTTTGGTTGAGTCCAAACTTCTACCTACAATTTTTGTAAAAAAAAAAAAAATTAGATTAGCCAAAGTGATTATTTACTGCGGCGAAGAGATATGAACTATTCAAATTTAATGCTATCTATTTGTAATTTATAACTTGAATATATTGCATAATATTTACCTGAGTTTAGAACCATATACAAATAACCTTCTCACTTAATAATAAACCCCCCATAGCTTTTAAATTTATACAGATGATCCTAACATATCAATTTTATAACTTAGCTTTATAATTTTTAAATAATAAACTTTAAATTTTATAATTATTTAAATTTTAATATCATTTTTATTCCTTAAAGCTTGAACTCGTTTTGATTTTGATCAATGAAATTTGACCTTATTTTGGTTCGTTAAAAGATTTTAATTTTTGGAACAGTGTTTTATCCTTGAAACAATGTGTCATGAACCAAAATCATTAGTTTTAAATTTCAAAGACTGAAGATGATATTAATCTATCTTTTTTATAACAAGAGAAAGCAGTGATCGATACTAACCCACTATTAAAATACAAAATTGTTAAAGATATAAAAATTGATAAAATAATACTAAATTCAAATTGCTTAGTTTTAATTTAAACCATTCAAACAGTTAAAAAAAAATGTAGTCAATCCAAATCTAGGGGATGTTTGCTGTAGGGAATAGAATAATATGGGGAATAATTCTCTTGTATTTCATTGATCAGAATATACACATATATATACAAGTGAGAGGAGCCTCTGCATTAATGGCTCATTATGATAATATCATATCCTATCAAATCCTAATCATAATTACATAATATTTACATATCAAATCATATCATATCTCTACACTCCCCCTCAAGTTGGAGCATAAATGTTAAGCATGCCCAACTTGTCACACAGATAGTCAACACGAGTCCCATTTAGAGCTTTAGTTAGAAGGTCGCCTAATTGATCACTAGAACGCACATATCCAGTGGAGATGAAGTTCTCCTTAAGCTTGTCTCTGATAAAATGACAATCAATCTCAATATGTTTGGTACATTCATGGAACACAGAATTGGAAGTTATATGTAGGGCAGCCTTATTGTCACACCACAACTTTGCTGGCAAAGTGGTTTTGAGGCCAACTTCCTTTAATAGCTGATATATCCAGATTATCTCACATACAGACTGTGCCATAGCTCGGTATTCTGCCTCTGTGCTCGATCTGGACACCACATTTTGTTTCTTGCTTTTCCAGGACACCAGATTCCCGCCCACAAAGACACAGTATCCTGTAGTAGACCGTCTCGTGGCCTTTGATCCACCATGATCCGCATCACAGAAGCACTCAATGTCTGTATGGCCATGATTTTTGTATAATATCCCACGACCTGGACATCCCTTAAATAATGTAACACGTGCTCCAAGGCTTCCCACTGTCTGACAGTCGGGGATGCCATGAACTGGCTTAGTACACTGACTGGATAAGTAATATCCGGACGAGTTACAGTGAGATAGTTTAACTTGCCAATCATTCTCCTGTACCTCTCAGGATTCTCAAATGGTTTGCTCTTCTGAGCCTCAAGCATCTGTTTCTCATCATCAAGAGAATCATCGAGTGGTATGCTCCCATCAGCGTCAAGGAGTGGGTTGTGAACCATAGGAAACTTAGTCGGTGCTGCTCCCAACTTTCCAGTTTCCTTCAGGAGGTCAAGAACATATTTGCGCTGTGTCAGTAATATGCCCTTCTTGCTTCTCATAACTTCAATACCTAGAAAGTATGTCAGAGAGCCCAGATCCTTCGTCTGAAAGTGGGAATTAAGAAAGGACTTGAGGGACGAGATGCCCGAACCATTACTGCCTGTGATCACAATGTCATCTACATATACCACTAAGAGAATCATGCCAGCCGCTGTTCTTTGATAAAATACAGAATGATCGCACTTGCTTTGGCTCATGCCAAATTTCTGTACGACAGTACTGAACCGGTCAAACCATGCACGAGGGCTTTGCTTCAAACCATACAAGGACCTCTTAAGGCGACATACTTTCCCATGCTCCCCCTGAGCAACGAACCCAGGTGGTTGCTCCATATAGACCTCTTCATGAAGATCACCATGTAAGAACGCATTTTTAATGTCTAATTGATGTAGATCCCAATCATAAGTAGCAGCTAGAGAGATGAACAGACAGACAGATGAGAGCTTAGCAACAAGAGAAAAGGTTTCGGAATAGTCAATGCCATAGGTTTGTGCATAACCTTTAGCTACAAGGCGAGCCTTAAGGCGGTCAAGTGTGCCGTCAGCCTTAGTTTTCGGAGTGAACACCCATTTACATCCAATGGCCTTTTTACCCGCCGGTAAATCGACCAGGGTCCATGTACCAGCCCGATCAAGGGCCGCCATCTCCTCTTCCATTGCAGCACGCCAACCTGAGTGGGCCAAGGCTTCACGAATAGTTCTAGGCACAGAGATAGTATCTAGGGAGGCAACAAAGGAACTGGACACAGGAGACAAGCGGTCATATGAAACAAAGGACGAAATAGGATGGGCACAAGTACGTTTACCTTTGCGAAGGGCAATGGGTAGATCAAGAGAGGCATCCGGGTCTGGAACAGGAGGTGTCTCAGGATTAGGGTCAGAACGAGGTTCAGTGTTGCTCAACTCAGGATCTGAGGGCGAGGCGGACCAGGGAGGAATAGAAGCTGGCGTGGCGGTAGTAATCTCCTTTGACCGTCGTGGATACACACGATCAAATGGTTGAACGAGTGCGGGAGCGGGTGCTTGCGACGACAGTGATGGTGAGGTGACAGAGTATATTAGAAGGTCATCCTCCTCCGCAGGTGGAGCAGGTGGGGAAGAATGCGAGAAATATGGTGTGGACTCCTGAAAGGTGACATCTGCAGATACTAAATAACGATTGAGAGTAGGTGAGAAGCAACGATAACCTTTTTGGACCCGAGAGTATCCAAGGAAGACACATTTAAGCGACTTGGGGTCTAACTTTGAAATAGATGGACGTACATCCCGCACAAAACAGACACACCCAAATATCTTAGGACAATAGGGAACAAAGGCTTAGAAGGAAAGAGGGTAGAAAAAGGAGAGTTACCATCAAGAACAGAGGAAGGCATTCGATTAATAAGGAAGCAGGCAGTGGAGACCGCGTCAGCCCAAAATGGTTTAGGAACCTGCATTTGAAACAAAAGTGCACGGGCCACCTCAAGTAGGTGGCGATTTTTTCTTTTGCAACACCATTTTGAGCTGGTGTATCGACACAAGACGACTGATGAAGTATACCATTTTGAAGCATGTAAGATTGGAACGAAGCAGAGAGATATTCTTTAGCATTATCACTTCGTAAGGTGCGAATAGAAACATTAAATTGAGTTTTAATCTCAGCACAAAAGGCACAAAAATGGGAAAACAATTCAGAACGATGTTTCATTAAATATAACCAAGTTGTCCGGGAATAATCATCAACAAATGTAACAAAGTATTTAAACCCTGCTTTGGACTCTACAGGACAAGGACCCCAAACATCAGAATGGACTAACTCAAAAGGGGATGAAACCCGTTTATTGACACGAGACACTAAAGGAAGACGATGATGCTTGGCAAACTGACATGACTCACAATCTAAAGACGACAAATGCTGAAATTGAGGATAAACTTTCTTAAGAGAAGATAGAGACAAATGACCCAATCGACAATGAACTTCAAAGGGAGAATGACTGCTAGCGCAAGCTACCGCATGAGACACCCGATCATCCAGTATATAGTGCCCGCCAGATTCATAACCTCTACCAATAATCCGCCTCGTCAAAAGATCCTGTATCAAGCAATGAGAAGGAAAAAGTGAGACCCAACAGTTTAGTTGACGGGTGAGTTTACTGGGAGATAGGAGATTAAAAGCAAGTTTAGGAACATTTAGCACAGATGACAAACGGATAGAGGGTGTGGGATTAACAGTGCCAAAACCGAGAACTTGAGACTGGGAACCATCAGCGATGGAAACACTTGACGGATTGGCAAAAGCATTATAAGAGGAGAAGAGATGGCTGTTACCTGTCATATGATCAGTAGCCCCGGAATCTATGATCCACTTTGAGGAAGAAGAAGCAAGGGCAGTAGCATTATTACCTGTTGTAGCTGCGGCACTCACAGACGGTGTAGTAGATTTTAACTGGGCATACTCAGCAGCAGAAATCGTGACTGTGTCACTGGCTTGTGTAGCCATGTGGGCACTGGCTTGTGTAGCCACGTGGGCAGAGTTATTCCGTTGCTGTTTATTCTGAAGTTTTCGACATGTGCGTTTTGTATGCCCCGGTTCTTTGCAGTAATAACACACTACCCCACTGGAGTCAGAAGGGGCTCCCCCTTGCTTCGAACCACCACGGGTAGGCCCCCCGCGGTTATCAATGGGACTACGAGTCTCATAGGTGCCCTTACTGAGCAAGGCACTTGTAGGAATACTAGCAGCTGGTGGCAAGAGATTCTCAGCTCTCATTACTCTGGAAAACACATCTTGAAGGTCAGAAATTTCAGATCCGGATAAGATTTGAGACCGAACTGTGTCGTACTCAGGTGGGAGACCAGTAAGAAAGCTCATAATAGCCATTTGCTCCCGTTGCTTATGCTGAACCTTCAAATCAGCAGTAAGAGGCATTAACACATTCAGTTCTTCATACATCCTTTTAAAGTCCATAAAGTAGGCTTTGAGAGGACGATCCTGTTTTTCAGAACGATAGAAAGCTTTGCAGACCTCGTAAACACGAGAGATATTTCCTTTTCCTGAATACAAAAAATCTAAATAATCCATTAGTTCCTTAACCAATTCACAGTGATTAATAGAGGGAATAATCTCACTGTCAATGGAATTACGGATCTGGAAAAATAGCCGTGCATCATCCCGCAACCAGGTCTTTTTGGAATCAGTTGTTGGAGGATCATCAGTCAGATGGTCTTCCTTCTCAATGCTCCGCAGATAGAGGCGAATGGTTTTACTCCAATCCAAATAATTTACCCAAGTCAACTTGTGATCAGTAATTTTAGTAATAGTTGGGACAAGCTCCGAGACAGATTTAATTTCCGCCATAGATGAAGTGCACTAACCAAAGGGAATGCGAAAGAGTGTTACACAGGAACACAAAGCACGATACCTGGATTACCTAATGAATACCAAAGCAGTGAAAAGGCCAACAGCTACACAGGGAGCTGCAAACAGAACTGAATTGCACAAACAGTGTGTCGGAGATACGCCAGAAACGAAACAGAACGCCAGAAAGTAATAACCGTACGGATCGTACGGACACTGTACGGACGCCGAGTGAACAGTGCAGAGCGCCGGAAAAGCCGCAGAGCGTACGGACTGTACGGACGCCGAGTGAACAGTGCAGGGCGGTGGCACCAAGGGAAGCGTCGGGAAGAGGGTCACGAGCTCACACAGTAATTTTGGTACTGTAGCAACCGAAAATTAACACCCAGAAAGAAAATTCCCACGCTCTGATACCATGTAGGGAATAGAATAATATGGAGAATAATTCTCTTGTATTTCATTGATCAGAATATACACATATATATACAAGTGAGAGGAGCTTCTGCATTAATGGCTCATTATGATAATATCATATCCTATCAAATCCTAATCATAATTACATAATATTTACATATCAAATCATATCATATCTCTACAGGTGAAACAAAAAGTACTTTTAACAGGTATTTTTATGCTAATAATAGGGACAAAACTCTTTTTATATATTTAATTCGTATTACTTTTAAAAGTATTTTAGTTTCTATCCAAACACTCCCTTAATACTACTATGTACTCCTCCGGTCCTTAATATAAGACTCAATTCTTGAGTTGATTTTGGTCCTAAATATAAGACCCATTTCTTATATTTATTAATTTTCTTTAAATTGCCTTTATGGATACTCTCTCAACCATAATCAAGTAGAAGAGGGAGATGTGTTATTAAGAAAGATGATTATAATGTTTTAGGAAAAATGTGTTACTTTTCTTATAATTAACTAACTTACCTAACTTCCTTAATCTAATCAAATTAATTAAATAAGTATTATATTAAGGACCGTAAGAGTATTTGATTATCATTTAAGAGGGTGTTTAAGTAAAAAACTAAACTAGAATTGGAAAAGCATGGGAGATAAATTTCAAAACTTGTAATTCCATTCCATTTCTCATTTTCCCCTCTAGATTATATATTACCATGCACCAAACGCGGTCTTAAGGGTATTACGGTAAAATTGATAATCCAGGAAAGAAGAGTGCAGTGAAAACGAAACGAGTGGCGCGTGAAGGAGGGAGCCACAGTAACCTACTGGTCAGTTCATATCTGTAAGATTTGCGAATGACGAATATGCCACACGGTACCAAATACAAAGGCCTTGTTTTCTTCCCTCGCACTCCACTCTCCTGACTCACACACACAGACACACTACGGAAGCACAGAGAGAGAGGGAGAGAGACCCTTCGTTTCGCTTTTGAGGCTTTGCGAGATCGAGAAGGTGAAAATGGCTAAGCTACAAGGCATCATCATCGTTGTTCTGGCTATTATCTCGGCGACGGTGAGCCTCGGTGGCAAACCCGTCGGAGCTCTGGTTCGCCATGTCGTTGGAGGTGACCGTGGCTGGGATCCGGCTTCCGACATCGCCTCCTGGTCTTCCGGCAAAACATTCAGAGTCGGCGATGAAATCTGTGAGTGCTTCATTTCTTTTTAATCAACAAATTGAAGATTTCGTAAATATACTCTAGTTGTATATTCGTGGACTCTTTTTCTTCTGTGTCATTTGTTATAAGGAGATTCTTCAATTCAACCATACTGATTTTCGGGCTTCAGTGCTACATATATATTTTTTGTTATCAACAAAGTAAAGTGAGAATTTCGTAAATCTACTCGAGTTATTTGTTCATCGTTTCTCTTGATTTCTCCTGTCATAAGGAGATTTTTCAATTCGACCGCTAGTGGTTTTCAGGTGTTGGCACATGTTTTTTCCTTATCAACGAATTAAAGTGAGAATTTAGCAAATCTACTCTATCTATTCATCTATCCTTTTCTTCTGTCATTTGTTATAGAGATTTTTCTTTTCGATTCACCACGTAATCTTTTGGTAGTCTTCAACGGAGTAATTAAGAAACGTCATCCTCTTTTACCAATTTTTGGCCTGGGGACGTGAACGGTGTGGATTCACACGATGGTTTTACCGTTCAATTCTTGTTAATAATCTTCAGAAAACAAGAATTTGGCACTTCATTTCTCTGATGTTCCATTGGTTTGAGGAGTCTCTATCCAATTCCGAATCGCCACTTTTCCATTTTGTAATTTTTTGATTTTTGACTTATCGCCACTTTCCAATTTGTGTTTGGCTGTACAGGAAAACTGGCTTTATCCTTATTCGTTATTTGCTTGTATGCACTAAAAAGATTGACGAGTGTAATGATGTAATCCGTGGATGCTTGTTTCAACGTGATAATTAACCCGCAGCAACCATTTTCAAATTTTAGAGGATCAGAATTGGAATATATTATTTTACTTCAACTAGTACTTTTTTCTTTTGGGATCAAATTCAGGTTCCATATCAAACTTTAATCACGCAAGATACCGCTAAGATGCTGCCTCGGTATTTTCTCCGGGAGAAAATATGTGAAGCTTAGAGAATTTATTAATTGCCTGATAGGTATACCTTTCTTTATCGTTTTATTGCCAACATAGCTGTAAATAATTAGCAAATTAGCTTTCTTTAAAGTTAGTATCAACTTTTTAATTATAAGTTCTTATGATATACTATTCTGATTCTTAATTTATGACCAAATTAAAGAGTTGATGTTAGTCTTATATGTAATATTTATTTCATATTTTTATTAATTTTTTCTCAAATTAATCCTGTTAACATTCTCTCAATAATAATTAAATAGGAGAAAGAGGAAGAAAATTAAGAAAGGTAAAAACATATTATATTAACTAATTTAATTAATATTCTTAATCTATTTAAATTAATTAATTAGGTATTATATTAAGAATCGGTGAAGTATTTAGTAAAACTTAAGACATTTACAATCTAAATCCTTTTTTTTTGGGGCTAACCATTTACAACCCAAATCTAAATACTCTAAATATGTTTAAACGTATTTCTCTGTTTTCTGCCTTCTCTTCCGTTCTGGGAAAGGTGATTCATTAATGGCAAAGTCTCCAGGCTTGAGTCTTGCTGGTTGAAACTTTATTGTTCTCTATTATGTTCCTACATAATAGTGTTCGGATTCTAATTGCGAGTATTTGGACATGCTGTTCGGATTCTGATTACTGGTATTTTAAGATTTAACGGGTATTGACTGTTGATGGTTGATGATGTTTTCATGTTGAATATTTTATTGAAAAATGTTAACACGAGGATTTCGTGCGGCTGTGGGTGCTTGCAAAATGGGCAGGGTTTACCTACTCTGTGGCGCAGGGATTAGTAGCTGAGCTGCAAAGCAAGGAAGAATATGAGTCGTGCATTTTCACAAACCCTATCAAGATGTACACGGACGGTTTACACACAATCCCGCTCGAAAAGGAAGGAATCAAGTACTTCGCAAGCACCGACGTCGAGAACTGCAAGAACGGGCTGAAGCTCCACGTGGACGTTCTTCCTACAGCCACCGAAAATTCCACAACCACGATTACCACCGCTGCTCCCAAAAAAGGCGTAGCTGATGCGCCCTCTTCACCTTCTGGATCAGCCCATTACGGTACGAGTTCTATCCTGATGCTGATCGTTCTAATGCTTTATGTCACCATGGGCGTCGCTTATTAATTAATGAAAAGCCCCTTTATTTGACATCTTGATGCGATCGCTGCTTCAAGAACAATTAGGAGTTTTGAGAAAGTGGGATTTAGTGCATACGTGGCAACTTCCTAGAGAGGATTTTGGTCTCTGCTTGTTGTGATGTGACTCTCTGTCTAGGTATTGTGAAATTGCTTAACCTCAGGTTATTACTGTTTGGAGATTTATGTAATTGCAATTGAATAACGATGAAACTATTTTGCTATTATATTTAAACTATATTTGAATTAGGTTATTAGAAGTAATCTGACAGTATACAAGGTAACGATTCTGTCTCAACTCACTTTAAAATATTTTTTTAAGTACCTTTGCTATTTAATAAATTCCCTTTTAGTGTCAAATATAGGAAAAGCATCCATTTATTACGTATTGAATGGTTGAATTCAACGCAGTATCTGTAATCAATAAATCAACTCATTAAAAAGGAAAAATCAGTGTCAAATGTTCTAAACATTTAGAACGAATTTAAGGCTAAACCAAACTACACGCGCACATATTATATAATGTTTATGGTAACAATTTTATATCATGAGACATTTTTTCTTGTGTGTGGCAAGAATGGCACTTTTATTTTTGGTTTCGCCTTAACAGTTTAAAAGATTCCTAGTAATTTTTCTGTCAAAAGCACCAATTGCAAAATCAAATTCATTACTATTTTATTTTTTCCAAAACGTGTTTCAATTAAACATGTTCTCAGCCTCACGGACACTTACAATCGCTTGCCCAAATAGGCCTGAAAAGAAATTAATGTCGATCCTCCGCGGATCCTCCAAAATGTTTGTTTTACTTTATTATCTTGTAATTTTCTTGTAAAGAATTGGAAGCATGGTGTGTGGAAGATGGACGAACAAGATCATTACATTTTTTTAGTTTTTTCAACCTGAGATTACATTTTTAGTTGAATTCTCAATATTCATAAAAATTCCTTACAATTATTTAAGTTATTATAGGAAGATTTGAAAAGAAATTAATGTGTGTGTTTGCGCGCGTGTATGTATTACAAAGAGACAAAGTATGCTATACACATAATCTAGGACCAAAGTGTACCGTGCAATAAATGAATATGACTCAACCAACAAGTTATTAGTTGAGATGGTAAATAGTCTCATTTCTGTAAAAAAAGAATACAAATTTGAATTTCAGAAAACTTATTAGTAGGGTTTTAACTTTAATGTTCCTAACCTAACAGAAATTAGTCTCAAATGAAAGACTCTGAGTTATACAAAAATTGAATATGGCTCAACACCCTACCATCGATCATTTTTCAACGGCCTAATCTTCATTTAGCAATGACTGAGGGTGAAGAAGTCAGACTCATATGACTCAATTAATACTTGACGTCTTTTTTAAATCTTACTTAAGCATAGGGTTACATATTCGACCCTCCATCAATACGATGAATGTGAATTCCTTCCCTTGGATCTTTGATGGTTAAAAATGACTGAAAATCGGAACGAACTTGATTGGAAAATGGGGAAAATATATATTGAATATTAAAAACTACCATATATGAAACTATATATATTAATATTAAAATTATATAAAATTTTAACAAAAATTCATCTTATGGTCTTTCAACTTTTAACTCACTTAGTTTTTTTAATTATAACTTGATGAGACTTAATCTGTTACAATAGAACATCTAAACCTTTGAACTAAATCAATACTTGAAACGTAACCATGGTGGGAAAGAAATTTCGTGAAACATTTGAAAATACTACACTAGTTATAAAAGAAACTTGAATCAAAAGAAAAATCAATTATGATATAAAAGAATAAATTTAACTTCAAATTGCCTATCATAGCTAAAAGATAAACTCCTTCTTTATTAACTTATTTATGATGGAAAGGAAAGAAACTAATAGTAAAAGGCTATCACGAATAATAAAACTATTCTAAATCGATTGCATAACAAATCATGATAGATAGAACACAATCTATCTAACATGATTGTAGAAATCAACCAATGTTTAACATTAAAACATAGCAAATGGGTATTGAGCTTCTGGAAATTCAGAATATCAATTGACTGATAAACCCAACTAAATCTTTTTTGAATAATATTCAATCTTTGAATTGATATCAAGGTATTCAACATTTCGAAGATACTAATTCAAAATGTGGATCCACAAATACTGTGTAGTCCTAATGGCCTTCGACTAACTACCAGCACACAGTCCTAAAATCAAGTTTGATTAGAGGTACTATATCACATCAGAGTATGCAAAATGAGCCATGGTATGGCAGTATGCAAACATTCAACACATAATTAAAAAGAGAAAACTATGCAATAGTTATAACACTATTTAAGCCTCTAAAGCCTCCCCTAATGGATTTGCACGAGAACTAACACATGAAAAAGTGTTAAATCAATAGGGTGAGACAAACGGTTCAATAACTAACAATCTTATTATCATGCATACAAGTAAGTGCCTATGAGGTGTCAAGAATAGATAGTTACAAATTCACAGCATTTAAACAACTTCCATATTGTAAAAGCATTTAACAATGTACAATAGATAATACTCTCATTTTCTTTATATCCACCTGCCTTATATCCTTGGACTAAATCCATAGGCTAAATTTTCATCCATGTGGCTGATACTTGAACAAGCTCACCAATCAAATGATATGGACTAACCCAAATTCATAGAGTATAAGATTGAACCATGGTTTCTCCCTTTAGTCCACTAGTGTGGCGTTCATGCCTTATAATGAGTAATTGGGCCAAAGGATCAATCAATATACATCTGGTGGCCCCACCATCTTATATTATCAAATGATACAACGCCTTATATCCATCCTCATTGGTATAATTCCTATCATTAACATCCACCACCCCTCTTATATCAATACTCAAAGATTAGATCCATAATAAATTATCAATATGCTAAAGTCAACACATAAGTTGCACTACTACAGAATGAGAAATACTTGATGGTTATTTTGGGTCATATTTGACAGTTAAAAACCGTTAAGTATACCTGCATCATATATTTCGATGATAGATATTTGATGGTTATTAACCATGAAATATTTTCATAATATTTGATGGTTTTAAATGAAGAACCATCAAGTATTACTTGAATAATTAAATCGTTAAGTATTGTTCCTCAATACTTGATGATTACTAGTAAAACCGTCAATTATTGAGGAACAACACATGACATTTTTTCTTAGAAACCGTCAAGTATTCTAGAACAATACTTGACAATACTTAAAACTGGCAAGTATTGTCCAATAATTATAAACAATACTTGACGGTTACTATTAAAACCGTCAAGTATTAGTATAATACTTGACAGTTACTATTATAATTGTCAAGTATCATTACAATACTTGATGGTTTTACGTAATAACCCTCAAGTATTATAGAAGTTTTTTTTTTTAATATGGGTTCTGCTTTGCCAGCAGTCCCCTTGCAATTATGAAACCTCATATAAAGCAGCATTATTCAGTAGAACCAGGCCAGCTTTCAAACTAATAATTCAGCCATATGAATGTAACCACGCGTATGAGGTAGAAATTTACATTATATACATCTTAATTAATAGGAAACTAATTGTCATACTAAAAGAACCTGTGTTTAAGGCAAGTAAAAATTCTAGACAAGTACAAAAGGCAAAAACAAAAGGTGAACCAAAACCAAAATTAGCCAATTACCAAAGCTATTCAATGCCAAAAATCAATAGCAAAAAATGAACCAAAATCAAAATTGAAACCAAAATTGTACATGTCTTCTACTTCCCTATCTATTTTGTACCCATTGACGGTATAAGGCTATTGCCAACTCTTCAATGATTTCTTCTATCTGAGCGGATGAATACACTGTGTAATATGTGTCAGCAAAGTACTATATGCAACCACAAATTATATTGAAATTAGATATAAATGTAAAGCTATAGTAAGTACAATTCTTAAATATATAAATTGAACTTTAACAAATGCATATTACTTGTGTAGGGATTGTGTCAGCATTGTGCATAATTATCTCCTTCATGAATTTCATCATGCAATGCCCACAATCGAAGCTTTTTTTGACGTGGGCATCGTAAATAATGGAAAAGGAAATAATATTAGTCAATCATATAAATAAACCATATTTAGTATAATAGTAAATAATGGTATTGAGTACCTTCACTTTCTTCCACGAGAAGGTATCGCCAAATTGTCTGTTTTTTATTGGGGGGCAGGGTAAGGCTTGATTTGTGTAGTATAGCCACAAAACCCTGAGAAGATAATAAAATTGAATATTAATGATTGTCAAAAATTAGATTGAAGCAAGAAATTAAATTAAATTTAAATAATAGATATAAATGTTACTTATTGAATAATGAAACCATAAATAGTCGATTGGTTAGATCCCCATGAAAAGAATCGATATGCCAAATCTTTGGTTTTGTGAGATTGACCCCAATCAGCATTCAGTGTCCCCTATGTATAAGAAAGACAATTAGAACAATTACAAAATATTTGAAAATATATAAAAGAATTTAGAAAGTTTAGTATACTACGCACCTTTGATAGTAAGGTGCCAAAAACAAAGTCTCCCTAGTTTTTGTTGCCTTATAAATGAAGATATCCACCAACTCTCTAGATAAGTTTTTCTTCTTTATATCAGGTTTGTGGCCAACAACAGTGTAGGGGCTGATAATCTTGAACTTGTCATCAAGGCCATTAGAGATTATAAAGTTCTTGAAAAGATACCTAAATCAACAAACAAAGATATCAATAGAATAAATGCTCAAGTACTTAAGTATTTAATAAAGATTTTAACAAATACCTAATATAAAAGTTACAGGCATTTGTGTTGGCCATTCCATACGTCAGAATTTCTTTCAATACGTCATTTGTGCGTACTTTGACGAGGGTTGACCATAGACCTCTGGCTCAAACTTTAGGGGAATCATGAAATTCTCGTCATGTTCTAGTCTGGCTCCAACTGCATATTCCTCAAGACATATTTGAAATCTTAATGATACCACTTGAACGGGCTCGAGGGCTGCTTCTGTGGCGATGATAATGAGTGATCGCCCAATAGGCTCTTCTTCCCCTTAGATTGACAAAACAAACTGTTAGTAATTAAAACAAAGTTTATTTTAGATCAACTGAAGGTTTCAACCTATACATATATACCTTTAAAGGATGTGATAATGTAAGAAGATGGCCAGTCCAAGCAACAAAGCTACCGACTGCTTGAGCCACTGTCTCTGCATCTGGGGTGGGCATCGGGAGGGCTTACTTAGGATTAATAGCAATGTTCAACTGTACCCTCACATGATCAGCAAGGAGAGGCACATTATGAATCATGCTCTCTCCTAGTAAATTGAACATGCAACCTGTTGCAACAGTGTGATGTTTAGGGCTATCTATCATACACTGAACGTTCGCTTCACCCTGATTTAACATAGGAGACAAGTTGGTGTGATATGAAAATAATAGAATGTAATCGTATAAACACAAGTATTATACCTCAGGTAGCAAGGGAAATGTGCAGTTGTCTTTGCTACTTGGACTGAGATTTGAAACTGGTTGTGGTGCTTGATTCTTGATCAATTGCTCGATTAGGAGCGCTTGTGCTTTAACTTGCTCCTTTAACTAGCATGTTTCTTCCTTTAGCTTTATGAACTCAACAGAGAAAAGTGTGCACGATAAAGAGGGCTTTTGTCGACACCTGAAGTAATTCCTCTTGGTGACTCTATAACCGACGTCTCTAAGAAGACCAGGATAATCAGGAGTCCCCAATACCCTCCTCAATATATCCTGGTCATTTGTAAATATGTCCCGGTGAAACTTCCTGGGACAAACTCTCCTGTGCAACAAACATTGTTATTGTTCATACTTTAAGATATTTGACAAGAACATGAGGATTATTTAATTTAGAATAATACTCACCATCATGTTCACGACCTCCTTGACACGAGGATTATCAATTTGGCCATCTTTATTTTGCCTGGCCAATGCTCACAGCATCTGACAGGATACATTGACATCTGATCCCTCCTTTTGAGTCACCTCTTCCTCAAGGCCTGCATAACCCAAGCGCCCCTTTCGGTAGGATATTCATTCTTTTTTACCTTTTCCTTATTTTGGGAGCTTAATTCTTGTAAAAACAAAGTACATTCACAATTAAACAATATATAGATTAAATAAAATAGACTATTTAATTTAGAATTATGTGAGGATTATTACTTGAAATTGACTATCACGACGTGACGTCACAAAAGCAGCCCAATCCTCTAGTGTGACCAAGTCCTGTATCAAGCTAGGAACCTCAGGCTCATCGGCTGTGGAAGGATCCTTCAAGTACTTGTGTGTCACAAAATATCGAAAAGAGCACAGTGCCCTTCCAGCCTTCCCCTCATAAACTTCTTTTTGCTCTCATCTATATCAAATCCAGACTGCAAAACACACAAAACAACACATTAGTATGAGGCAGTTTGTAAGAAAATGAAATTTGAGTTGTTATAATATATTACTAATACATCTGTCCAAATAGTGTCTCGTACTGAATGATCAACCCTCCTTCAGTGTTGCACTCTAATGGGCATGGTGCTTCGTGCCACTGCTAGCTTGTCCTTTCTTATTCCACTGTACGACAAATTTCTTTCCTTTCGTCTAAGCTTTCATGACCTTTTGCATGACACAAAGGCCCCTCTGTATGCGTGTTGCCTCATCCTGCAGCTGTCTCTCCTAATCAGAGGCATCTCTTAGCTGAAATGGATTATCGATGCTAGATCCATTATCGTCTGCCATCTACAGTGAAATTCAATCCAACAAAATGAATCAGAACCCATTAAATGAAAATAAAGTTATTAAAGACAAAATTGACTTAAACAAAATTAAAACAAATAAAAGTTAAAGAAAATAATAAGAGAATTTACATGCATGTTTAAATAGATCTTTTCCTTTTTCTACTCTTAGGGTTTTGTATATTCTTTTAGGTTTGAATTGTTTTGATCTTCTTGCGAAACACTTTTCCCCTCTTTGAAATCCATATTCCGTCATTGTGATCGTGCCTGATGTACATGGATTCATCTTCATTTAAAAGAGATTCAAGTGATGTCCCTTGAAATGGATCATCTTTAACTGCATTGTCTTCATACCCTATCTCCACATTCATTTTATTGGTCAACAAAACAATAGACCATCTTTTAGTAGCCAGGTTCGGGACATGGAGAACTTGTGTAGCCTGAGAAGCCAAAATGAAAGGCTCTTCTTTGCATCCTTCCTTATTCAAATTCAATTATATGAACCCTAAGTCATCAATCCTCTATGCATTATTATTGTCCACCCACTTGCAACCAAATACTGGAACTCTGAATTCAATGTAATCCAACTCCCAAATATCCTCAATCACCCCAAAGTATGACATACATGCATAGATAGGATTTTTATCTTTGGCACTCGATATATGGATGGTATTAGCTACAAGAGTTACGCCACTATTTTTCTGTTTACTCTGATCATCTTACTCTTTAGTATAGAAAGTGAACCCATTGATAAGGCAGCTTGCGAAAGAAATCACATGTTTCCTCGGTCCATCCGCCAACAACTTTAATTTCTTTGAAATTAAATTAGGATCAACATTATACTTGCCATGCACATGCTCTCTCAACCATGCTGTAAATTGTTTATTGTGTGTTTTGGTGTACCAACTTTCAAGTTTATTGGGATTATCCTTCTTAAGCTCATCAATATACTTGTCCACATAATCCTCAATCTCTTCAAAGTTGTGTAATACATATAGATGTGCTTATTCCCACTGTTGGTTTGAAATAGTTACAACTTTCTTTTCCATAATCCCTTCTCTATTTGTCATTCCCTCATGATGAGACACTGGAACTCCAATATCACTTGTATTTTTTTAAGTAATGGATACAAAATTTAGTAGCCTATTCACAAATATATCATTCTACGATACAAACCTCTAACCGACTCTGGTTTTTCACATACCCTTTCAATATTTTCATGTAATGCTCAACTGGGTACATCCATCTTAAATATACTGGGCCATACAGTTGGACCTCTCTAACTCAGTAGACAGTTAGGTGGACCATGATGTCAAAAAAAATCAGAGAAAAATACATTTCAAGTTTGCATAACATAACTATGATTTGGGTTTGTAATTTTGACAATTTATTGGGATTAATCACTTTACTACAAAGAGACTTAAAGAAAAAACATAACTTCGTGATTGTAACTCGCACCTTATCAGGTAAAATAGCCTGTATTGCCACTGGAATAAAGTTTTCCATCAAGATATGGTAGTCATGAGATTTTAAACCTTTTAACTTCAAATCCTTCATTGAAACAAGGTTCCTAATGTTAAAAGAGTAACCTTTCGGCACTTTTACTACAGCAAGAAACTCATAAAAGCTACTTTTCTCTTTTCTAGAAAGTGTGTGAGCTGCCGGAGAAAGAAATGTACGAGTTCCCTTATCCTCTGGTGCCAATTCCTCCCTTATCCCCATCTTAACCATGTTTAGCCTCGTATTTATGCCATCTTCAGTTTTTCCGGGAATATGGAGTAATGTGTCAAACAGAGTTTCATATATGTTTTTCTCAAGATGCATAGCATCAAGAAAATGTCTCACATTTAGGGTTATCCAATATGGCAACATAAAGAAATATACCTCTTCTTCCATCCACTTGTCCCAACATGCCTTGTGAAAGGTTTTCCAAATTCACAATCTATATCTTTCATCTTTTGAAATACATTCTCCCCAGTTAACAGTGTAAGGGCCTTACCTTCTTTTGAATTCCCATTGAAATATTTTTTAAATTGCCAATAAGGATGATTATGATGGAATCATCTACAATGTCCTATATATGAATTTTTCATTATATGCTTCAACCTTATGGAATCTATGCTCTCTTCACAAATAGGACAACCAAGTTGCCCTTTAATGCTATACTTTGAGAGATTACCATATGTAGGGAAGTCGTTAATTGTGCCAAACAACATAGCTCTCAACTTGAATGTTTCTTCCTTATATGCATCATATACATCGACTCCATTCTCCCACAATACTTTCAAGTCTTCAATTAATGGGACTAGATATATATATATATCTATGTCATTTCTCAACTGCTTAGGCCTAGAGATTATCATAGACATCATCGAATATTTGTGTTTCATGTATAGCCATGGAGGAAGGTTATATATAAACAAACTCACTGGCCACGTGCTATAGGTGCTGCTTTGCATCCTATACGAGTTCATCCCATCACTGGCTAATGCAAGACGTAGATTTTTATCTTCTTCTCCAAATTCAGAATACTTAATATCAAACTTCTTTCATTCTGGAGAATTAGTAGGATGCCGAAGCATGTCATCTTTAGTCCTTTCATCCGCATGCCACTTTAAATTTCTCGCATTTTCTACATTATTATACAAGCGTCTGAATCTTGGCATAATGGGAAAAATACCATAATGCCTTCTTTGGGCTCTTCCCATTGTCTTGGTAGTGTGACGCATTACACGTAGAACACTCGGTTAGTGACTTATACTCCTTCCTAAACAAAATGCAATCGCTGGGGCAAGCATGTATCTTCTCATAGCTGAGACTGATAGAACACAACACTTGCTTTGTGTCATATGTTTTGCTTGGAAGCTCATTTTCTTTCGGTAGCATTTGTTTAACAAGCAATAGCAGTTTTGTGAAACTTGTGTCGCTCCACCCATTTCTTGCCTTCAAATTATACAGTTTCAAGACTGCAGACAATTTTGTAAAATTGGTACAACCTTCACATAGAGGTGTCTCAGCATCACACTTCAATCAGTCAAACATTTCAGGACAATCGTCAAGTTCTCGTTCAATCACATTGATCATATCCTTAAGATGGTTAGCTTCACATGTACTTATGTCAAAATTAGATGATCAACAGCTTTCACTATGCCCTCGACTACTATTACTCACATCTTTTGTCTCTCTGTGCTTTGTCCAACACTTGTAACTTTGATCAATTTTATTGATAATTAAGTGGCTCTCACAATTAGATGGTGAAACCCACTTCAGAAGGTAACACTTAAGACAGGAGCAAATAATCCTATTGAGATCATCAGTGTGCTCAATCGCAAACTTAATAAAATCTTCTACCCCATCCCAATATTCTTTTGATAGATGATTGGCGGACATCCATTCCTTGCCTATGGTCCCCAACTAAGATGAATCATTGAGAGGAAAATGTGATTAGTGACTCAAAGATATTGTGAGAATTAAACAAAAATAGGAAGTCAACACATGAGGCACTATTGATTTCTACTTGTTAACAACTAGTAATTCTAGTTGTTAGCAACCAGTAATTCAACAAAAATTCACTTTGACTTTAGTTTGAAAAATATTCTACTACTACTGATGTGCTATTCCATTTGAAAAAAAATTGACAGCATAACGGCTTATAACTTAGCATTCCCTAGGCTTTATGCCTTCTATTTACCTTCAAATGAAGTATTAAGCAAAAAACTAGTAGTAAGGTAATTTCAATATATAACAACATACAAATTAATTAACATTCAAAACATAAAACATACAGCCTCAGTCAATTTTAATTACAGAAACAAAAATTGAAACATTAGCTATTTCGATAATTTACCAAACAATTTATGGCTAAAACAAAAATTGAAAAGAGCTTAAACCCAAAAACTAATCAAAATGCAAAAAAAAAGGATTCAGCCGAACAGAAAAACTATAATGAAACAAAAATAATTGCTCATCCTGTCATCCTCTTTCAACTACAATCATTTCAAAAGAACCACTAAAGGAAATAAGGGGACTGAGTGACGAAGGAGGATGCGAAGAGGGACCAATCTGAAGCTATAAAATTTGGAGAACAAGTCATGACAATGACGATGCTAGAGGACACGAATAATGAAGGAGGGCACGGAGAGGGATGATGATGGAGGACGATCAATAAAAAGAAAAGGAAAGACCAAAAATGAGGTGGGAAGGGCGGTTTAGAGGGTTGTGATATTTGGGCACAGGTTAGGAACCAAAAGGGAGTGCTAGAAATTTTAAACCCAAGTAGAGCAAAATGAACAGAAATGGAGGTTTTAAAACATAATACTCATGGTTTTTCATTATAACCGTCAAGTATTTGAGAGAAATATTTGACGTTTATAATAGAAAACCATCAAGGATTATTAAACTTGATGGTTCCTCTTAAAACCGTCAAATTTTCTTCCGCTAACCATATTTGACGATTTTTTTTATTATAACCGTCAAGTAAGTATTTAGCGTCAAGTATTTTCTATTTTGTAGTAGTGTTGCAAAGGTCAAATTTTCAAGTCTAACAATCAATAGATCTATAAGATCGTCATACTAGTCATTTTTTCAATCAAAACAAGTCCCACAAGGCAAATTTCAATAGCAACATAGTTTCATAATTCAAATCATAGCTCAATAACAATTCATAAATTCAATATAATTTAAATTTACTCACCAACAACATACAAACATATATAAAAAGCGAAAATTGATTACATCTCGCCCCCATTAGAAAAAATGATTACCACAAAGTTAAATCGTGCTCAAACCAATAATATAATAAGGTACACAATCAACATAGTCAAATATTAATACGCAAACTATGTAATTAATTAATTGAGCATATATATATATATTAGTTAAAGTTTCTAATTCTATAGTACAACTCCAAATCTTTTATCACCGATAATTAATTTTTTTAGCACTAATTTATAATTCCCTAAAAAACTAAATTACTCGTTTAAATTCTCCATTAATCTCCAAGTTATTTAATTTAATAAAAATATTTTTTTCAAAATTCTAAAATATGAAATTATTATATTTAAAATTCTAAAATCTCATTGTAAGTTTTAAACCTCAAAACTAAATAACTAAAAATTTAATAGTACTTCAAATATGGAAAAATAAATAATTTAATCCAAAGTTTTATAGTACTAGTATCATATTTCTCACAAATAATGAGTTTTTTTAACTAAAATAATTATTTCAAAATCTCAACTTAACCAATAAATAAAAATAAACCAATAGAAATGATATATTAATTTAGCTTTTCAATCCAATGGTTATCTATCATTAAAACTTAACACTTACGCCAAACTCTAGACCCAAGCATTTTCTCCAAGCAGCATAAAATTACTACAAAGCTTGCCAAAATGATCAGCAAAGTTTGCTCTAAGATTAAAAATGGAGGAATAACTCACTGAAAAAGCAAAAAAAAAGGCTCATTTGGAATAACTCATAAGTAGTTTTTTCAATCGTGATTTATATAATATGAGGCAAGTGTGAGAGAAGAATTTTGTTTTGGCTTACATAAAATATGCTTATAAGTATTTAAATGATGTGGTTTGCTAAAAGTTAAGATTGGGCTCACTTGGATTTGGAGTAGAAAAAAGTGAATTATTTTCGATTGGACTTTTTGGAAACTTAAGACTGGGTAAAAGTTAGAATATGTAGTGTGATTTATATTTGGGTTGGTTTTTGTAAATAAATCAATTTGTGAAACTATAGTTGTTTGGATTATTATTGAAAAAGCAAGTTTAGTTGTAAAATGATTGTAAAGACATGAATTTTATTAAATAATATATATTATTTATTCTGTCTTCTTTGTTATACTCTCTAGTTACATTTTCAATACATTTTTTGTTTTTTTTCTCGTTTATCATAAAGGCATGGTTGAAAATAAAAGAATATTTCTAACCTATTTATTATTTTCAAATAATTTTAATTGATTTTTCATTATTTGTAAATATGTTATTTGAAACTTATAATAAGAACTGGAGAGAGTGGTAAATTCCTAAAGATTGGACCCTAATACCTTTTTAAACTTTTCTCTCCACATTTCAGAAGCCAAAAGCCATGAGTACCAAATTTTTGCTTCTCGCTTATTGTAACTTTTTATACAAAAACCAAATTGCCTCATCGCCAATTTAAACACCATAATTTCATCCATAGCATGTTTTGGCATTTCAATAGTGTGTTTTCATGTCAAAACGTGGATACAAACACACCCTAAGACAATGCAGGGCCTATTTAGATTGTTAGTAAAAAAAAAGTAGCTTATTTTTAATTTGACTTTTAAAAAAGCTAGGTTGGCTATAAGTTAGATTGGATAATACTACCTCTGATTCTTAATATAAAATCTTGTTTGACTTCTATTTTGGTCCTAAATATAAGATTTCAATCCACTTTGTCTCTCATATTTATCCATTTTTTCCAAGATAGTCCTTCTAACAATAATAGTTCTAGCCAATACACTTGATTAGTAAGGATATTTCAGGAAAGACAATACCTATTTATTATAAATAACTAACTTAACTTCTTTTCTCAATCATTTCAAATTAGTCAACTAGCTCTTATAAATAGGATCGAGGTAGCATAATTTATGTTTGGATTAGCTTTTAAAAGTTAGTACTTAAAAGTAGAAAATTTGTTTAAATTATGATTGAATAAGTAAGTTTAGTTTGTGAAATTATCCAAATAGGTATAATTTTTATTAAATAATGAAAAATGATAAAAATGAATTTATATAATATAATAATTTTAAATTATTTTAAGAGGAAGAAGTTAAATTTAGTGAATCAAATATATTTTTAAAAAATATAAATATTATATAAACGTAAGGGGGGAAAAATGAAAACATGCTCCTAAGCTTGACTTTGTCGATCTTTCCTTGACTACTCTGCCCAATTCTACCTATCATTGATCTTTCCTTGACTAATTCCCTGAGCTCTCAATTCTACTTGTTGTAGTCGTAACCATCATTCTCCTTGCCTTCATCATTGTCGTCCTCAACCTGACTTCATCTCTGCTGATTCGTGGCGTTCTTGCTCCTGATCTGACCCCCGTCTAGCTGGGCTATTCCCTTAGTTCGTGGTGCTCATCCTTCGTGTGGTTTCTTTCATTCTGGTAGGCTTTTACCAAAGCTCTCATCTTGGATCTACATTTGTAGGAATAAGTGTAAATAGGTTGTTTGGGTTATTGGGCCTAAGCCCATGTTTGTTGGTTACTCTGTATATACATTGGATCACTCTATGATCCCTCAGAGATGTATGGACTTTCTTTCATGATGAATAATACTACTTCAATTCTCTTGAGCCTAAGTTTAAGCCTTACGGGCTATCATGGCATCATAGCAGTTTCGAATCAAGCAGTCCATAGCCCAATGATATGGGCCCAACCTCAAG
This sequence comes from Neltuma alba, assembly GCF_004799145.2. Classification (NCBI taxonomy): domain Eukaryota; kingdom Viridiplantae; phylum Streptophyta; class Magnoliopsida; order Fabales; family Fabaceae; genus Neltuma; species Neltuma alba. Next base: position 23,913 of record NW_021637499.1, on the reverse strand, counting down.
AATGCCCATCGTGCCATCTGCTGAACAGAGGCCATCCACAGGTGAAATTGGAAACACAGCTTCGTCAATTCTAGATTTTTCGTCCTCATGAGATCGGTCATGTTCTCTCTCCTACTGTAACCAATTTTTTTGCATCCGTGTGATTCTGTTGTTCTCGTTGATTCTATAGTAATCCAAGCCTTCTTGTCAATTTTTAGTCTTTCTTTTTATTCTTTCCAAGATCCAAAGATCCTCGTCTACCGCAGTCTTTTCTCCCTTATCCTTGTTTAGATCGTTATTATTGCCCTCTACAATGATGGAGAAGATGACCTCTGATGACATCGTCGGCGCAACCGTTAGCTTCCACTATCCCCTGTTCCTCCATCCTTCCGACACATAAGGTTCTACCATTATTCCCCATGTTTTGACTAGTTGTGATAACTATAAGATTTAGAGTCGTGCTATGAAAATAGCACTATGAGGAAAGCATAAACTCGGTTTTATCGATGGCTCTTGCACCAAATCATCTCAAGAAGAACATTTCTATGCGCAATAGGAGCGCTACAATGCGGTGGTTTTACCCTGGTTATTGAACTCCATCTCACCAGACATAGCAAGCGATCTCATATTTTTTCAAGAAGCTCACTTGGTGTGGGCTGATTTGCAAGAGAGGTTTGACAAGGTTACCGGCTCTAGGATTTTCTCCCTTTATCGAGAAATTGCTTCTTTGTGCCAAGGGTCATTTTCTGTCTCTGCATATTACTCCAAATTAAAGGCACTCTAGGAAAAACAAGCGATGTTGGTTCCTATACCCTCTTGCAAGTGTCCTACGTCGAAGGCCTACTCTGAAATGCTAGCAAAAATTGTTACAGTTTCTAATGGGCTTGAATGATTGCTACTCCTCCACAAGAAGTCAAATTCTGCTGATGCATCCTCTTCCCACAGTTAATCAGGCCTTTGTAATGATTTCTGAAGATGAAGCCCAACATGTTATCGCCAATTCTTCTAAAAATTCACCAGCTGAACAAATGGCTATGGCAGCTGGGGGAGAGGATGTGGAAGAGGTAGAGGCAGAGGAAGCCCGCTCTCTGAATGCATGTATTACCACAAGAAAGGTCATACAAAGGACATAAGATAGTGATAAACTTCAAAGGGATACCCTCCTCACTTCAAAGGAAACAGAGGGAAGCAAACTCAAGAAGCCAGTGCTAACTAGACATGAGTCGAAGCAGGAAAAGATAGTGATAAACTTCCTTCAGACACAATATCCCCTTCATTTACCCAGGAACAATATGAAAGACTCTTGGAGCTTCTAAAAAAGGACTCAGACGCACCCGTGCATGCTCTTACCGGTACTGGTACAGGTTTGCCTATCTCTTCTATTCACAAAAATACAGACACCACTAAATGGGTTGTTGACTTAGGGGCCACTACACATATGATAGGAGATTCTTCAGTGTTTGATACAAATACACTGAATGATGGCCCTATTAAAAATATTAAAATTCCTAATGGTGAATGAGTAGCTGTTACTCATGTTGGCACTGTCAGACTCTTTGAGGAAATTATACTAGAAAATGTGCTATATTTTGAACTATTGCAATTCAATCTTATCTCTGTTCCTAGACTTACTAGAAACCAAAACTGCATGGTTGCCTTCTTCCCTGATTATTGTATAATGCAGGACCTTTAGGATGGGAGATTGAAGGGGACTAGTAAACTAATGGAAGGACTATACATTTTAGAAACTAATAGACATTCTTCTGTAATGCATTTTGCTCACAATTGTACCTCCAATTCTATTGACATTTGGTTGTTACACAATAGACTAGGACATGCTCTTATTTATGTAATGAGACATTTGAACATAGTAAGGAACAAAAATGCTTTATTGAATAAAGAATGTGAAATTTGCATTCAGTCTAAACAAACTAAATTGCCTTTCTCTACTAGTTGTATTAAAATGCACTGCTGTTTTGAACTAATACATATGGATGTGTGGGGTCCATATAGGACACCTACACATCAAGGGCATCAATATTTGCTTATGCTTGTTGATGATTATTCTCGTGTCACGTGGATCTTCTTAATGAAACATAAGTCTGAAACCACAGGTTGCTTTAAGAATTTTGCTGACTTCATTAATAATCAATTTTCTGGTAGTATCAAAAGAGTGAGGAGTGATAATGGTACAAAGTTTGTTAGTCAAGATCTTAGACTTTTTTTTTTTGGAAGAAAAAGGCATTATACATGAAACTTCTTGTCCTTACACACTAGAGCAAAATAGAATTGTAGAGAGAAAGCATAGAACTTTAATGCAAATCTCTAGAAGGTTGATGTTACAGTCGGGTGTGCCTATTCAGTACTGGGGTGAATGTGTGAGAATGGCTACCTACTTAGTTAATAGAGTTCCCTCTAGAGTTCTAGGATTCGCCACACCTTATGAGAGGGTTTATGGGAAAGGACCTGATTACAATAACCTAAAAGTCTTTGGATGTCTGGCCTATGCTACTGAACTAAATGTGACAGGTAAGTTTAAACCAAGGTCCTTTCCGTGTGTCTTTCTAGGGTATCCAAATAATCAAAAAGGCTATATCCTTCTTAATTTGAAAACTAAACAAACCTTTGTGAGCAAACATCTTTTTAGAAAACAGTTTTCTCTTCAAAGGTAAAGAAATTAACATTTCAGGGGGAGTAAATAAGGAAATAAGACAAATTTTCTTATTTGATGATCAGGATGAGGCCCCTCCTACTAATAGGGATAAAAGTATTAGTCAATATAATAATCCTGATGTAGTTGACAATATTGACTTTGAAATTGAATTAAGAGATGCCTTGAGAGAAGAACCACCCAGTAGACCTCATAGAGAAAGAAAACCTCCTATTTGGTCTAAGGATTACATCTGTAATATTACCACTACAAGCAATCAAAGCAAAATCTTGTATCCCATTGAGAATTATATGACATACAATAATATATCTTCCTCTCATCTGTGTTTCTTGTGCAATATTGATGCTGTATCTAAACTTGCTTCTTATAAAGAGGCAATGAAACACAAAGAATGGGTTCAAGCTATGAAAGTCGAAATTGAGGCTTTAGAAGACAATAAAACATGGGAAATTGTTCCCCTTCTAAAAGGTAAGAAAGCCATTGGCTGTAACTAGATCTATAAAATATAATATAAGTCTGATGGTAATATAGATAAATATAAAGTAAGGTCAGTTGCAAAAGGATATAATCAAAGAGAGGGCATAGATTACCATGAAACTTTCTCTCCTGTGATAAAAATGGTAACTATAAGAGTTGTTTTGAAAATGGCTACTGTAAACAATTGGAACTTGTACCATATGGATGTTCATAATGCCTTCTTGTAGGAAGAGCTTGATGAAGAAGTGTATATGTCTATTCCTCAAGGATTTGAAAGAAAAGGAGGAAACATGGTTTGTAAGCTTAATAAGTCCCTTTATGGACTCAAACAGGCTCCTAGACAATGGAATAACAAATTGTCTATGGCTCTAAAGCAAGGAGGATTCATTCAAAGTAAGCATGATTACTCTCTTTTCTTTAGAAATTTTAGTGATGGTATAGTTATGATTCTTATTTATGTTGATGACCGTTTAATCACTGGAAGTTCTGAGAAGAGGATAAAAGAGGTAAAAGAATTCCTACATCACAACTTTAAAATTAAAGATTTGGGTGATATGAAGTACTTTTTTGGATTAGAGATTGCTAGATCTTCTAAAGGAATTGTGTTATCACAGAGAAAATATGTGTTAGATTTACTTGCTGATTCTGGAATGAGTGGATGTAAACCTATTAGCATGCCTATGGCTCGTGATTTAAAGTTACTAGCATTTGAAAAGGGTAAGCACAAGATATCAGATCTGCTCAATAATCCTGAAAGGTACAGGAGGTTGGTTGGCAAGCTGATTTATTTGACAGTAACCAAGCCTGATATCTGTTTTTCTGTTCAAGTACTTAGTCAATTCATGCAACAATCGATAAAAGCTCATATGTCTGCTGCATTAAATGTGATTAGATACCTGAAACAGAGTCCAGGTCTTGGAGTTTTAATCAGTTCAGCAGGGGATTTTTCACTTGATTGTTTTTGTGTCTCTGACTGGGCCTCATGTGGGAGCACTAGGAGATCTGTAACTGGGTACTTACTAAAACTTGGAGGTTCTCTTATCCTATGGAAAACCAAGAAGCAACATATAGTTTCAAGGTCCTCTGCAGAAGCTAAATATAGGGCGCTTGCTTCAGCTGTATCTGAGGTAGTTTGGTTGATAGGACTACTTAAGGAGTTAAACATTGCTCATTCATGTCTAATAAAAGTTCACTACGATAGTAAGGCTGCTATACATATAGCAACCAATCCTGTCTTCCATGAGAGGATGAAGCACATTGAAATAGATTGTCATTGTGTAAGAGAAAGGTTGCAAGCCAAACTTATTAGTTTGCAGCACACAAGTTCTTTGAATCAAGAGGCTGATTTCCTGACTAAAGCAGTAGGTCGTTATGTTCAAAATAAATTTCTTAGCAAGTCAGGTGCTTTGGATGTGTTTAGCCCCCAACTTGAGGGGAGTGTAGGAATAAGTGTAAATAGGCTGTTTGGGTTATTAGGCCTAAGCCCATGTTTGTTGGTTACTCTGTATATATATTGGATCACTCTATGATGTCTCGGAGATGTGTGGACTGTCTTTCATAATCAATAGTATTACTTCAATTCTCTTGAGTCTAAGCCTAAGCCTTACGGGCTATCAACATTCATACATGGACTCTCCCAAAGCTAAGGGTATCATTTTTCCAAGTCACGATTGAGCATGTTCTTTCATTCCGACAGAGCGACGGAGGAGAGGAGATAAGTGCGATGTTGGTAGAGAGAGAGAGGGAGAAACATGAGACAGATGGAGAAGCGTGAGATAAAATGAGGGAGAAGAGAGAGAATAATATTCTTCTGGCCATCAATAATTGTGTCTTTAACGGTCCTACCAACTCCATGGAATACCATAAACATAATTACACAAAAGCTATAAGCAAGGAGAAGGTGCTTCCCAGATCGTTGGATTGAAAACGGCTTTTGGAGGCCAGAAGCTTCTCCAAACACAAAAATAAGAGCCCCAATTAAACGTGCTTAAGGTGTTAGAAGTTGCTTATTTAGGATCCCGTCGTGGATCCAAACAGGCTCTCAAATGAGCACAAAGATGATCGAAACGTGTTTTCACGCTTCAGGCAACGGTTGAAAGGAAAACTTGGGGCATATTAAACTTAAAAGCTCCATGTTCAAATGGAAAAAAAAAATTATAGTTTAAAACATCATATTTTCCAATTCTCCCCGTTTTATTCCTTCTCTTCTCTGTTTTTTTTGTGGTTATTTTTACTTAATACTTTACTTTTAATTTTTTTCCTCATAAGTCATATTCTCAATAACTTCTCTTTATTCAAATAATTATATGATAAAATTTTATTTATCATGAAATAATTTTATTAAATTTAAATCAATATTAAATATTTACTACCTGTAACATTGTGCTTCTTTTAATAAAATAATTTGATACTTTCAAACAAAATATAATTAGACTCATTTGTTTTTATTGGTATTACCTCAAATTTTTAAGGGAGAATTACTGTAGAGTCCCAAGCAAGAGATTTTATCACTCTAAGGTCCCTGGAAATGCTAAAATGAATCTGAGGTCCCAAGGGACTTAATTGTGAAAAAATTTCAATTGTGCAATTACAAAATTACCCTCATTCATTTGAAAGAAAATGCTGAAGAAAAATATGAGGGTTCTTTCATTCGCACAGCTCCGTCGCATCTCGCCTCTCTTCCTATCGCGTCTCGCCTCTTTGACTGTGATATTCTGCTCTGCTCCTCGCCTCTCTGACTCCGTCTCTACCTCACACCTATTGCTTCTCATTGTCACTACCAACTTTCTTGTTTTTCGCTTCTCATTCTGTGAAGTATAAAATGATGCTCTGTTTTTCGCTGGTTCATGCTCTGTTTTTGCTGAAAATAAATGAATATGACAGTGTTTTCTTTTGTTATAATCCCTGTAATGCGATGGTTCAATGTGTTGTTAATGGATACATCGAAGGTTGTCAATCTAACTATATGACTTGTCATTGACAAGTGATTGTGACTGGTTGATATGAAGAATGGCAAGTTCAAGTATGAAGCATTTGTTCTGCTATATCCATCCAGGGAGACAATTTATTAATGATGTAGAAGATAAAATGCAATATGTTGGGGATGGTAGCATATATAGCGTTTTGTTTTTTCATTTGACAACATAATGACATCTAAATGTAAAGTTAAGTTAATGTGTATTGATATTATTTAATGGTTACAAAGTTTTTTTAATGCCATTTATGTGTATTGATTATCATGAAATTCTTCATTAATGTCCTTATCATGTCTAGAAATGATAAGGGTATTAATACTAAAAAAACGAATGCTAATTATGATGACATGATAGGTACATATCACAGTCTTCTCTGTCAGATCTATTGACATCCTCAACAGTGAGTGTTGACAACCTGAGGAGAAGTCATTGACAACTTTAACAGTGTCGCTAACAACTGACTCTGTGGGATAACACAGCCTCTAATCAAATAGAATTATTATCATATATAATGACTTTAACAATAAAATGGGAAGCTCTTTCAAGTCATCAATAGCTTTAAGTGAATCCAATTTGATTATAGCATAATTTTATTGCAGAAATTCATTACAACCCAATAAGAATCTGTTGACAACCTCTGCAGTGTCACTAACAACTGACTCTGTGGGATAGCATAGCCTCTGATCAAATAGTATTATTATCATATATAACCACTCTAACAATAAAATGGAAAGTTCTTGAAGTTATTAACAACTTTAAGTGAATCCAATTAGATTATAACAGAATTTTGTTGCAGAAATTCATTGACAACCCTAACAACAAGTGTTGACAACCTGAGGAGAAGTTATTGACAACTTCAACAGTGTCGCTAACAACTGACTCTGTGGGATAACACAGCCTCTAATCAAATAGAATTATTATCATATATAATGATTTTAACAATAAAATGGGAAGCTCTTTCAAGTCATCAATAGCTTTAAGTGAATCCAATTTGATTATAGCATAATTTTATTGCAGAAATTTATTAACAACCTCAATAACGAGTGTTCACAACCCAAGAAGAATCTGTTGACAACCTCTGCAGTGTCACTAACAACTGACTATGTGGGATAGCATAGCCTCTGATCAAATAGTATTATTATCATATATAACCACTCTAACAATAAAATGGAAAGTTCTTGAAGTTATTCACAACTTTAAGTGAATCCAGTTAGATTATAACAGAATTTTGTTGCAGAAATTCATTGACAACCCTAACAACAAGTGTCGACAACCTGAGGAGAAGTCGTTGACAACCTTGGCAGTGTCACTAACAACTGACTCTGTGGGATAGGACAGCCTCTAACCAAATAGTATTATTATCATATATAATGATTTTAACAATAAAATAGAAAGCTCTTTCAAGTCATTAACAACTTTAAGTGAACCCAATTGGATTACAGCAGAATTTATTACAGAAATTCATTGACAATCTCAACAGCGAGTGTTAACAACCTAAGAGAAATCTATTGACAATCTCAACAGTGTCGCTAACAACTGACTTTGGGGGATAGCACAACCTCTAACCAAATAGCACTATTATCATATATAGCAACTTTAGCAATAAAATGAGAAGCTCTTTCAAGTCATTAACAGTTTTAAGTGATCCCAATTGATTGCAGTAAAATTTTATTATAGAGATTCATTGACAACCTCAATAGTAAGTGTTAACAACCCATGGGGAATCTATTGACAACCTCGGCAGTGTTGCTAATAACTAACTCTGTGGGATAACACAACCTTCAAATAACATTAAATTATAACTAAATAATATCATATCACAGCTTTAACACTAAAATCATATGTTAAGAAATCATGAAACATTACAAGTACATGAAATTGTCATATTATACCAGTAACTTAATTCAGACTGTCAATGACAGCCTCAACAGCATGTGATAACAAGTCTATGGCAATCTATTGACAAGTACAGCAAAATAGAAATATGATATTATATTAGATTACTTCCAAATATCATTTATCACTTTATATATATGTATACAATTTAACTACACCAAATTCACAACCCACTTAAAAAAGCATATCGGTTGCATGTGTACATAATGTCAGTTGTTAGTGACACTGCAGAGGTTGTCAACAGATTCTTATTGGGTTGTAATGAATTTCTGCAATAAAATTATGCTATAATCAAATTGGATTCACTTAAAGCTATTGATGACTTGAAAGAGCTTCCCATTTTATTGTTAAAGTCATTATATATGATAATAATACTATTTGGTTAGAGGCTGTCCTATCCCACAGAGTCAGTTGTTAGTGACACTACCAAGGTTGTCAACGACTTCTCCTCAGGTTGTCAACACTTGTTGTTAGGGTTGTCAATGAATTTCTGCAACAAAATTCTGTTATAATCTAATTGGATTCACTTAAAGTTGTGAATAACTTCAAGAACTTTCCATTTTATTGTTAGAGTGGTTATATATGATAATAATACTATTTGATTAGAGGCTATGCTATCCCACATAGTCAGTTGTTAGTGACACTGCAGAGGTTGTCAACAGATTCTTCTTGGGTTGTGAACACTCGTTATTGAGGTTGTTAATGAATTTCTGCAATAAAATTATGCTATAATCAAATTGGATTCAGTTAAAGCTATTGATGACTTGAAAGAGCTTCCCATTTTATTGTTAAAGTCATTATATATGATAATAATTCTATTTGATTAGAGGCTGTGTTATCTCACAGAGTCAGTTGTTAGTGACACTGTTGAAGTTGTCAATGACTTCTCCTCAGGTTGTCAACACTCACTATTGAGGTTGTCAATAGATCTGACAGAGAAGACTGTGATATGTACCTATCATGTCATCATAGTTAGCATTCGTTTTTTTTAGTATTAATACCCTTATCATTTCTAGACATGATAAGGACATTAATGAAGAATTTCATGCTAATCAATACACATAAATGGCATTAAAAAAACTTTGTAACCATTAAATAATATCAATACACATTAACTTAACTTTACATTTAGATGTCATTATGTTGTCAAATGAAAAAACAAAACGCTATATATGCTACCATCCCCAACATATTGCATTTCATCTTCTACATCATTAATAAATTGTCTCCCTGGATGGATATAGCAGAACAAATGCTTCATACTTGAACTTGCCATTCTTCATATCAACCAGTCACAATCACTTGTCAATGACAAGTCATATAGTTAGATTGACAACCTTCGATGTATCCATTAACAACACATTGAACCATTGCATTACAGGGATTATAACAAAAGAAAACACTGTCATATTCATTTATTTTCAGCAAAAACAGAGCATGAAGAATGATGTGGTACCTAGTATGGGTACCCTCCCTATTGAGGCTGACCTTAAAATTATAAATAAATAAAAAATGTCTTACACAAGAATGTTATAGAAATAATCGATAGTGTCAATTGAATCAAGCTTCAAAAGCATCCTAGTATGCTTCATACACAATATAATAAAAAGTAAGTAACACAAAAATAGATGAGTCCAAATGATATTAAAGTGAATAGTAGCACTAAGGATATGTAACTTATATTCTCATTAAATATTATCATGTCAAGGGAGACCAAATTCTTAGGGTAACCACAATCCCTCTCGAACACATCAAACTCTATCTGGGTAAGGATCATATCCGCTTTCACTATTACTTATGATGTCTCCATAGGTAGCGCAAGATCATCAAGCCAATCATATTTAAATGCTATTTCTAGAAAGTTAAGACCAACGCATTGACAAAGGATAGGGTTAGAAGACATGACTAAAAAGGGAATGAAGAAAGTTGAGATGAATGATCTCTCTTGTGAGGATTAAATAGCAAGAGCAGTGTGAGGGAAAAGTGCACAACTTTAAATGCTTTAGGTATAATATCTAATAGACTGCTTATATCTCTTGTGAAAGTAGTCACAAAAGATTGACATACAACCCATTGGCTTCTAGAAAATGAACTAGACAGAAGGGATAAGCATATAGGAATAAATAAAACCAACTAGACAAAATCCAATATAGATGGAGCTTCATGCCACATAAGCTATCACTATTTATATGAATAGTGACATTATTAGAAGGGGAAGTGTTAACTAAGTGGACCCAAAAAAGCTTAATGATGTAGATATTATATTTTTTAATTGATTTTCATTGAGAGCTTGAAAATCAATTCTACATTCTCTCTAATCAACTTTAAATGCTTTAGGTACAATATCTAATAGACTGCTTGTACCTCTTGTGAAAATAGTCACAAAAGATTGACATACAACCCATTGGCTTCTAGAAAATGAACTAGACAGAAGGGATAAGCATGTGGGAATAAATAAAACCAACTAGACAAAACCCAATATAGATGGAGTTTCATGCCACATAAGCTATCACTATTCATATGAATAGTGACATTGTTAGAAGGGGAAGTGTTAACTAAGTGGACCCAAAAAAGCTTAATGATGTAGATATATATTTTTTTAATTGATTTTCATTGAGAGCTTGAAAATCAATTCTACATTCTCTCTAATCAACTTTAAATGCTTTAGGTACAATATCTAATAGACTGCTTGTACCTCTTGTGAAAATAGTCACAAAAGATTGACATACAACCCATTGGCTTCTAGAAAATGAACTAGACAGAAGGGATAAGCATGTGGGAATAAATAAAACCAACCAGACAAAATCCAATATAGATGGAGCTTCATGCCACATAAGCTATCACTATTCATATGAATAGTGACATTGTTAGAAGGGGAAGTGTCAACTAAGTGGACCCAAAAAAGCTTAATGATGTAAATATTATATTTTTTAAAATGATTTTCATTGAGAGCTTGAAAATCAATTCTACATTCTCTCTATTCTACCTCACATCTATTTTTTCTTTTAAATCTACTTTTTATATTTTTCACTCATATGTAACCACATAGCATTGATTTGTAAGACCATTGTCTTTATTATTTTACGTGCATAATAATTTCTGGTATTAAATTGGACACAATCTATTTTAATAGTTGTATTTATTAATTTAGATCATGATAAAGCTCATTCAAATGGATCCAAAAGCTAGGAATTTTAGAGTTTCATTAAGAGCTTTTCAGTAAACCTTTGCATGCAAGTCTCTTTAGTATCTACTCCCTCTTTCTCTTCAATAGAGCTTTAATTCTTAAGGTGTATCACTAATGAGCTTTGTGATTCTTTATAATTTCTCCTACTATTTTCTCATTAAGTGAATTCTTTGAGTTAGATTATTTGCTAGAGAATTTGCCTGATTGTTTTGTTCAAGTGCATGGGATTCCTAATTCTTGTATTTTGATGGACTACTAGAAGTTGTAATTGATTATTTTCATTTAGTTTGATGTAATTTCCAAATTTCTAACTAATTGTAATTCTTGAGACTTGCTTGGATTTAAGACTATTTTATGTATTATAATGTGTTGTTTGGAAATTTTATTTGACGGCCTTTATATTGGCTTATAACATGATCATCAATACTTCAATTTAATTTACAAGAGGTAAAAATTGGATAATGGTGAGACGTGGTTGCACTAGCCTTACACTATTGTTTTCTTACTAAAATCTCACTTTTATTATTTTACTAATGCGTTTCAATTGTTTGATAAATTGTTTTCTATCAAAATAACCAATATCTTGCATTGTATTTTAGTCAATAATAAGGGTTATAAAGAGTTAATTCTATCACATACCTAGTAGATAAAGATTGCACATATTTCTTGCATTAGATTAATTTGCATCTTAGTGTTTAGTTGAGTCTAGGAGAAGTGGAGAACATATTTAAAAGTAAAGTTGATTGTCTTTAGTCAAGTCATGACTAAGGAATATGATCAAAATTCTCATTATCCATGTAAAATATCCAACATGCTTAAAGTGTTTTTAATATAAATTGAACTCATAAAGTAATTCTCTTAAACACACGCACACTCTCTTAGCTTAGTGTGCGATTTCTTTTAATGGATGTAAAAGTTGTGTGCTCTATCACTCACAATACAAAACATCCACCATTCACAATGGAAGCTTACTCATCGTACTCCCTTCTATATATAGATACATGTTGCATCACATTGTTTTGATAACAATGAAATTACATGACAAAACAATTAAGTTTGGAGGAATATAAGAGAAGACAAGTTAAGAGCTAAAATCTTTTGAATCTTAGTATCTCTTGTAAATGAGTCTTAGAGAATTTTGTTTTTTTAAAAATATATAGTTGTAAAAACATGGTTCAGGTAGTGCTCAAAAATCTTATTCTTAAAATTAATCCTATTACACATAGTAAAAAATATGACAACTCCTTATGATTAAATAAACCATTATAGTATAAATAAAAGTAACCCATATAGTAATCTTAGCAACACATATAAGTATATCATGTTCTCTTTGATGACTTCAGTACTAGAACAACCAAAAAATAATATCAATGATTGCAACAGGGATATATAATAATTCCATGAGGTAATTAGAATTTGAGATAACGATTTTGTCGTCGTTGACGGCAGTTTTTTGTATAAATATTGGTTATTAATTGTTTGTTTTTAATTTATAGATATTTGATAACACATTACTGTATAAGTGACAACATTGATAAAATATGAGAAGTTTTGTGGCAACTTATATTTGGGGCAAGCATCTAGTGAAATAGAATTTGTTACTTGTTAGATATTGTTTTGGGTTTACAACATTATTGGTATTTGAGTATAATTTACAAATTTCTTAATTCGTCTTATACTAATTACTTTTATTTGGCTATCAACTTTAGAATAAGATTGCTCTTGGTATATTACATTATTGTTGGTTCAATGGATATTGGTTCTTGTTTATTTTTTTGGTTATTGATGTTGGTTTTGTTAGTTAATTGCAAGGTGGTTTAATGAGAAAAAAATAATATATTAAAAAACCATATATTTTGCATTGGTTGACATGTCAACAGATATAATGCAATAATCACTGAAAATGGTTTTGCAAAATGACCCTTCCTATATTATATATTTAAAGAAACTAATCTAAAAGTGTCTTTCTTTGATAACTAATATAAAAAAAAAATGTCTTTTTTAAATTGTTTTTTTCTTGTGGTATAGAACAGGGTCAATGACCAAAACTAAGGACAAAACTTAGACTGAAGTAGTCCTTAGGTGCATAACACTCAAATAATCTCTACACAGGAAGTCCCTAAGACCCTCTAAGGGTTCCTCAAAAAACTGAACCCAATTGGCTTGAAGGAAGCTCTGTTTTGCCATCCAATTTATATAATCATTCACCTGTATTTGGGAAATCCTCATATTCTATTTTCCTCTTAATTTATTATTAATGCTTCTAAAAACTCTATCCTCTCCTCCCCTGACATTTCACATTTCCTCCAATCTCCTAGCCACTCTCACTAAGTCAACTTCTATAACAACATTGCAACCATCCAAATTTTGTAAGAAGAAAACTCCTGTAAAAACCCTCCATAGTTCAGCCTCTATTGGTGGGCACTTACCAATGCTCTTTCTAAAACCTCCTTGCCAGTTACCCTTATGATCTTTAAACAACCCCCCACAACCAACTTCTCCACTTCCTCCTTTTACCATACTATCACAATTCATCTTCACCCATGCTAGTTTAGGCTTTTTTCCAGCAGACTCGCATTTGTATGTAACTCTTAGACCAATCAATTCCTTTCTAAGCTTCTTCTACTTCATTCATGCAGTTCAATACAATAACTATGGGTTTAGCCGGTCAAGAAAAACCTTCCTTAAATAAGACGCTATTCCTCCAACACCATATAAACTAGACCACAACCACAAAATACAAATTCCATGACTTGCCTCCTCTACCCCCCAAATTCAACATGTTGTATTCAAACCAATCCTTCAAGGTTAATTGAAAGAAATGGTTCCCATCCCTTCCATTCAATAATTCCTCCCACTCTCTTAGACAATTAACAATCACACAACACATGTATAACATCTTCTTTAGCATAGCCATATCTTGTATAAAAAGGGAAAGTATTGAAAATCTTACCTCTCCTCATCGAAGTCAGGAGATTTCCTCTCATTGCCAACCATAAAAAAATATGGATCCTTTATGGCCTTTCCAACTCCAAATCAAGCTCTAAAGTCTTTCCCCCTTATCCACATTGCCTCTTCTCAAGATTTGGTATATGTTTGCAACTGACAAATTTCCATTTACAGATCCTACCCATTTGATCCTGTCCTCTTTACCTCCCTTTTCCGGTGGTAGCATTGCATGAATTGTATGAATTACCCCTTCAAGTAGCTTATCGACAACCTCACCCAACTTCTAACCCCCCCTACTTATTTACAAACTGCATTATGTATTTATTCAAAATGTTAGCATCCTCAATGGTACAAGAATCTTATAGTGTAGCCCCTCTGGGAAGCCATTTGACCTTCCAAAATTGCACTTTTTTTCTCTCTATAATTCACTTCCTAACCCACACTCTCCACAATCCTAGGCTAAAGCTCCTTTAAATTGTCTTTTTTAACTAACATAAAATGTTGACAAAATTACATTTCTTGATTATAAATCCTTCTTGAAACTAATGTTAAAAATCTTCCTTAACCAATGTGAAAATTTTTTAATAGATTCCTTATGAAAGCACAGTCATAATCACAAATATGAGCAATTCTCTTTTGAATAATTTTTATGTTTATTTAATTTTCTTATAATACTTATTAAGACATTAAACATATACTTTTTTTTTAGAGTAAAATGCAATGAAAAAAAAATGGATTGGACTAGCCGGTTCAACCAAAAAACTTGTCTCTGGTCCGATCTGGTTTAAATCCAAAACTGGTTGATGATTAAACTGATATAAAATTGGTTAGACCGATAAAAAACAAAAAAAATCTAGTAACCCACCGGTTGGAATGGGTTACCTGTTTTTTTTTTTGTAAGATTTCACTTGCCAAAACAATGTTGTTTTATTTATTTAGAAAAAAAACTAAAAAAAATTAAAACAGTAGCGAGTAACTTCTCTTCATCGTTAGTTTACTTCTTCTCTTTCCCTCCCCCAAATCTGAAATAAAAAAATCCCTATCATCTGAAGGTAGCCTCTCATCTTTAATCATCAATCTTCACTGTGCAGTATCATCACCCAAATCGTTCAATCACTGACTAGAGTTTTCTTCTCTGTCACGATCACAGGTCACCCAAATCCTTTAATCGCTGCTCTGTTCTTCTCTTCTTCAATGCAGTCACAAGTCACAAGTTTTCGCAGATCACCTTATTCTTCACAGTAGTAGATTTGTAGGTTCTTTTTCTTGCTTCTATGCTCTTGTTTTCATTCAGTTATATATGCTCTGGGTCTTTAGAATTGCTATTATGTAGGATCTAAAACACTTTAAGTATAATAGAATCAAAGGGCATTCATACCTAGAGGGCAACGTAGGATTTGAAACACCAAATGTAGCTTCATAGTCTCTACTATGTTCTTTTCTTTTTTTCCTTTTTTTTTTTGCAATTGGAAGTCTCTACCTAATCAAAATTACCCATATATTCAATGCGTTGATAATATATATATCTATGTTCTTTGACTAAGGGTAAAATTTTCATGAGTAATCTAAGATAACTAGAAATTTTTTGCCCGTGCGACGCGTGGACTAAAATATTTAATTAGATTTTAAATTCTAATCAATGTATAGGAGTATGATTATTTTACTCATCCAAATATGATATTGAATAATATGCAGAATTTAGGGAGAACATATAAAAATTTAAAAATAATTATTTATTTCTCCATTTAGGCATCCAATTAACATACTATTTAATTATGATAATTTTTATTTGATTCAATATATTCAAATCCCAATTAAGACATTATTTAAATTCAAAATTAATTATTAGTTTCTTTATTTAAGTCTCAAATTGAAATCTCATTTAATAATGATATTCCTCATCTAATTCAATATACCCAAAGTATTATTCAAATCTTATTAATTAAATAGATTCAGATATCATAATGTCAAACCCGACCTGTTTTTAAACGAATCGGGTATTACAAGTTTTCAATAATATAATTGATAATTGATATTTTATTTATTTGTTTCAGTTTAGCTGTACGCCTTCATAGATCTTAAACCAATTTCTTGAATCACAAGGAGATTTGTAGATGATGACTAGAAAATTTTGAAAGCTTTCTAAAATAGAATAAATATTTATCAAATAAATAATTAATTAATAGAGGCTTCTTTATATGGAATTAATTAGATTCCAAAGTGTCACATCTCAATTTTCATGCCTAAGAGTCCAAGAAGTTGCCTAAAGAAGGTAGACTACTAAGCTCCTTTTTTAGTAGAAGTCCCAAAGATGAGAAAGGAAGTCTAAGCAGTTTCAGAGACTAAACTGCAAAGTAAAAATTTTCAAGGGCTGAAGTATAATTAAAGTTAGAGGTTTTAGTAAAGTCTCAAGAGCCCAAAAAGAGAAAAGAGAGTAGAAACAAGACAAGAGTTAAGTTAGTAATTTCAAAGAGAGGATTGTATGAAGTTAAGCCCAAGTAGAGACTAAACTGTAAATTCAGAAAGTTACGGCCAACAAGGGTAAAAAGGAAAAAGTATACAGAAAATTCTAAGAAAATTCTAGAAAATAGGTAATAATATTCTAAGGCTCTTTTGTGAAGAGAAATGACAAAAATACCCTGAAGTAGCTTCAATGGAATTTATAATGTTATATTCGGTAAAAAGTATATTGTTTGAGGTAATTATTTAAAATAGCAAGAGGCATAAAAATGTATGCAAAACTGGGTTAATGGTTGAAAGGTTGTTGTAATTTATAAAATTATTCCTGCAACCAAAAGGCTAGTGGAATGGCTTTAATGAATTAAAAAGCTGATTATGCTGATTAAAAGGGTATTTTAGTAAATGATTTTTATGTAAGGTTTAAAGAAAGTGTTATGGCCTGAGAAAATCAATAGATTTTCTCTAAGGATGGAAGGAATTTTTGAAGTAGACATAATAATTTTCAGAGCTCTAGAAAGTCAAAAAGAAACCCCGAAAAATGAGGGCCAAGTAAATTCAGAAAAATATCTAAGGAAAAAGACAAATGTAATGATGGCTCTTTAATGCATTAGGTGGAGTAATTATGATTAGTAGGAAATAGGGTGCCATTTGTCAAGCCATCATTGGAAAGGATTTTGACTTGGAAAATCAATTTCATTTTGATTTAATTTAAGGGTGAAAAATAGTTCAAGAAGCCATAATTAAGTGACACCTCATTCTTGTAATTTCCTTGAACTTGGATGGCAAATAAGTAAGGCTTGGCTTATAAATAGAACTCTCCTCCCCTTTTCCAAGACATGTTTCAGCCAACCTAAGGGGAATCTCTTGCCATTTTATTTCTTGAAGAGCAACTAAGAGGAAGCTACCTCCTTTGATCAACCAAGCTTGAATCTAATGTTAGTAAGTTGTTCTATGTTGTTTCTTGCCTTGATTTCTTGGTTTATACGGTTGAAAAGTTTGGTTTCCCTTAGGGTTTGGTGCTGGCCAAAATATATAATGTTAGGAGGTGGAAGTTTTGATGATATATTTAATTGAAATACTTTGATTCAAGGTTGTTTCAAGTGGTTTTAAGTTGTCATTGAAAAGATTTCATAGTTGGTTCACTATAGAATTGTACATTTTGGAGCATATCTATGCATATACATATATATGGAAAGGAATGGTGTTTTGATGTTTCCTTACTGTGCCTCACATTTGCTTGGTTGGAAATACTTTGCATGGTCTTGAACTAAGATTTAACTGTGATTTTGGTAAACCCCCAAAAAATATGAGAGGGGAAAAAAACCTCCTTGCTTAAAGATGGAGGGGTTCGATCTAAATCAATTATAGATTAATGTAACATACAAAATACAAATAAAATACTACGTATTATTCTATTTATAGTGTGAGAAACAAACAATTCCTGAATTATATAAATCAATGAAGTTGCTTTTCGGGGTTCACTAGGGCTATGGTTCGGCCAAGATGAGAACTATAACCTAAGATGTGATTTTGATGACTCTAAGGCTTTCAATGGGTTTAAAATGGAAAATGGTGTAGGGTAAACCTAAAGAACAAGCATTGGAAGTATTGGAACTAAAGTTGTTATTTTTGGAGTTCATAACTCCCTTTTTAGCCAACACTAGTTCTTGGGGAAGGAGTTGGATTTTCATAAATCTAAGTGGATATTTGTATTTTTTGGGCAAAATTGTGTAGGATTAGCCTAAGACAAAATTTTTACAAAGCTAAAACACTAATCCAAAATTAGAGAAAATGGTTAAACTCAAGAAGGTTAGTCTTGAACTTTATTTAATCTCTTAGTCCTAATAGATTGTATGATTAATGTGACTATGTTTAGGACATTGGAACATTCAAGAGGATGTTTGGTGATGTTGACCGAATGCCCACATGGTTGGAAAGTCAAGGGAGTCAAAGGAAAAGTAAGAGGAAAGCTTCAAGTCTAAGGTAGTAAACTTATCTATTGTTATTGCTTGATGTTATATGCTTGTGTATTGCTATATACATGTTATTTAAATGTTATTGTGACATTTTTTAGCTGCTGTAATTGCTATTCATGATGATTAGATTATGTTTCCATGGCCATGCATCAAGAAGTTAGCTTTGAGCATGCTAATATGTCACTAATTAACAAGAGAATAAACAAGTTGCGTGTAGTGCATTAGCATCCATCTAGCATGATTAATATGGTATTGTTTGCTACTAAAATTCTCCTGAATCTCACCCCTCCCTAACCAACCATTTAGGTCAATCAATGATGGGCAATAATGGCATGAGAAGCAAGGAGAAAAAGGTGAAGAATTATTGATTTTAATGAATGAGATTAATGTTCAATATATAATTCTCCTACATTGTAAATTATGTTTATGAATGCCATCAATGTAATGTATGTGCTTAGAATGTTTATAGCATGAATGAAAGTATATGAGTATGAATGAGAAAGAGTAAGGCCAAGTTTTACATGCCAAAGAAATAAAAAGAATTAAAACAAAAATTAGTTAAGGGATAAAACATAGGTCCTAGAGCAGTTAGTTTCGATTCAGTTTGACCTATCAAATGAATGAGTTAAGCAATAAAATTTGGTATACATAGAGTACACATCTCAAGTTTTAAAATGAGAGGTAGATCACCTCAATTGGATGTGTACACAAGGAGATATGAATTTTCAAAGTTGAGGCATAGAATCTGAAAGTTCCAGATTTTACCAAATGAACAGTAATATTTATTAATTAAACTGTACGAATTGGCCAAACATAAGTCCAGTTTGATTTTTTTCCTTAAAGAGCATTGAAAGAGATTTTGGCAGAATTTTAGAATACCTCCATATGATTTTTTTAGAATTAGTTATGATTTTTCAAAGTTAGACCTGTAATCTGGAAATTAGACAGTGAACAATAAATTTCTGAAAATTGACGTTCAGGTTAAAAATTTTAAGTTTAAAACCATCTAAAGTGGTCTAAAATGGCTAGAAATGGACTTTAACGTATTATATAAGTAAGGTGTGACACAAAGCTTCTTGGATTCTTCATTTCTCTTAGATGACATTGTGACTTTGACTTTGATTTCTTCAATATTTCAAGTTGGCTAACAAAACTATACTATATTGCATATTAATTTTGAATTAAACATACAATTAATTACGGTCTCTCCATTATTATCATTTTCAATTTTTCATATATTTTTGAACTTTGGATTTGTTATTTAGTAGTAGTGATGGATATTTCAAGTAATCCAAGTTCAAGAAATGACAATGTGACTCCTAATACTAGATCTTCCACTCCTAACACCGAAAATTTGACTCTTATACCCACTTTTTCATTATGTTCCAAAACTGATCCCGCATATGGGCATATATTGCCCACAAAAGGGAGGGGACACAAACTATATATTCATGCCTTTTTTGTACTAATAGTTATAAAGGAGGTGGGATAAATAGGATGAAGCAATATCTTGTTGGTTAATCGGACCGGGGTGTCACCTTCTAGGTCATCAAAATTGTGATTGCACTAGATAATATATAGGGTGCAACCAATCATTCTTTTTGAGGAGCGCTTTATTGGAAAACAATCTAGTCTAAATTGGTAATCAAAATCATGATGATTTGGGTCAAGAAAAAAGGGATTTTAATTATTTTAAAGATGGTGCAATAAATGTATAGTGCAGAAAAATAAATGTTTTTGGGATTTTAAATGAATGAAGAAATGTTTCAGATTAAAGGGAAATTATGGTAAACTAGTCTCTTGATGATAAAATCTCAGCCATCACTGCTCTTGAAATGAATGGGAGTTTTAGAAATCTCCGAGTCTGAAGGGAAAACCCCCATTAATCACTTGAATCCAATATCTTAATTAATGAAAACTCACTTTAATCAAAGTTAATTAACACCCTTTTAAAACATTATTGAAAACCCCTTAGAGTGCAAATGAATGGATGATGCAATGGCCTCGGAATGTCAATCAACAATCAAAGAATACCAAGCACATAGATTAATCATCAATAATCACTAATCATTAATTGAACACCAGGATTCCCAACTGAGATATTTATAAATGATCCAACATCAACAACATCCAATCCAAATACATTTAGTAGTCTAAACACAAAATTTACAATCATAAACCAAGTCTGATACATAAAAAAAGGTAGAAATCCCTATATCTGGAAATCTCTAACACAGAATTAAGCATAGGTTTAGATTGATAACTCTCCTATTAAGTCATTGAGCTCAAGCTTTGTCTTCCATCACCAAGAGGCTAAAGATTTAGCCTCTCATGTCTTCAAACTGACTGCAATCACTCTAGGTATGAACAGCCATGAGGGAATCTAAAAATGGGGTTGGAAAAATAGAGAAGAAGGTGGTTGGAGGGGTTTGATCAGTTTAGAATTGCAAAAAATGATGAATAAGTGAAGAAAAATGAAGGTTTTGGGTGTGGAATCAATAGAGGCTTGAGAGGAGATGATGGTGGCTCAACCCTATGCAAATCTGCAGAATGGAAGAGTATGGCTTTGTGGTAGCTGCCCCCTTAGGTGTAGAAGCTCAGAAACCTATTCCAAAACATACAGCTTCACTTAACGCACTCAGGTCACGACCTTAGGAGTGTCATGTCACAAATTGGGGGTCTAGGTCGCGACTTCAGAAGTATCATATCGTGACTTGGGAAGACAGAGAGTATTCAGTCTTAACTTAGCTCCAAAACATATAAGTTCATTAAAAGGGCATCCAGGTAGTGACCTTGGAAATCTATTCGCAACTTAGGGAGGCAGAACACTCCAACTCTTATGTTTTAGTCCTTGTAATATTGTGGCTCCACCAATGCTCTATCTTGGGTCTTAGGCCCTTCTCTAATTGCCTGAAAATCACAATAATGAGCTTTGTAAAGATTAACTAATTATAGATAAAGGCAATTACAATTAAGGAAGGAAAATTGACCCTTTTTATCCCTTAAACAGCAAAATGCAATGCATGAATCAATATAGTCAAAAAGCTATAAATACATGCATGATAAGGGTAAAAGTGTTGCAAAACATCAGAAAACACTTAGTGCCAGTTTGGTTCATTGAATTAGAGGGAATACAATGTAATGTAATGTAATGGTAGGGAATGGAATGTAACGTAATAAGGATTACATGAGTTTGTTTGGTTTGATATTAAAGATGATGATATAAATTGAACTTTTATTTATTTAATTTAATAATAATATAGGTCAAAAGGCAAAAATAGCCCATCCCCATTCTCTTCATCTTTACCTTCTCCCCCGCCATCACTTGCTTTCCTTCATCTTCAATTGTTACCTTCATCTCTCAACACCATAAACATCAATATCCTACCTATAAATCCGTATTCTATGAATGGTTTTGATGAAGAGTGAGCTGTGGAGAGCTAGAGAGAAGGAGACATTCACGACTTGGTGGAGAGGGGCCTAGAGTTAATGACACCATCAATGACAGTGGGATAAGTGATGTCGACGAAGGTGGAGGAGATAGATAGAGGTGGTAGAAGAAAGGTCGAACGAAAGGGAAACGAAGATTCTTTGCTTCTCATCCATCCTCCCTCATCACAGATCTGGTTGAGCTTATAGCTAAAAAAATGGCGATACGAATATAGGGATACTCTTGATGGCGGAGAGATGAAGAAGGTTGTTAGATCTATTTCATTAGAGATGAAAATGGTGAGGAGTTTGGCAAAAGTCCACGGGGGTGAATGCATGGGAAGCAAGATGTATGAAAGAAGTTCAAGGGTGAATAAAATCAATTTCAAAACTATAAGGGTAACATTGTCTTTTTAATTTAATTACAAGAGGTCTGCATCCCTATTCATGAGTTCTCCCTATGTAATCCTGACGCACTCAGTTAATGTAATCAGCATCACAAAACGTAATCCTGTTTACATTACATAAGCTCAACCAAACATTTGAATAAACTCTTTACATTATAATTACATGTAATCCCTTTCATCGTAATCCAACCAAACCGGCTATTAAGAAAACCATATAAAGATAATGTTTCTATCATTGGTGTTAGTGGGCAAATAGCTTCTTGTAAAATGTTCCACATGATATATGTCATAGAATATTAGAATCCTTGAAACAATGCTCAAAGAAAAAACTATTGAAACTATGGATGAGGATGTTGAAGAAACTCATGTTGATTCACCAATTATCATGAGTACTGTGAAGAAAAGGAAAGTTCCTGGAAGAATGGATAATTATTTTGCTCCTAGAACAACTTCTAATTACAACCAGGCATTAAGAGTGCACTAGCAACTAACGCAAGATACAATGTGAAGATGTTGATTGTTGAAGGGGCTATTGTAAACTGTATTCCATTTAAGGCATGTGATTACCTTTTATTTCACAAAGCTGTTGATGGTATTGCTTCAATTGGACCTGGGTTTAAAGCTCCTAGTACTTATGATTTTAAACCAACTTGTTGAGTAATTGGAGAAAAGAATGTCAGTTACTCATTGATAGCTATCAAGTTAAATGGAAAAATAATGGTTGCACACTTATGGCTGATGGATGGACTAATATTAGGAAACACACATTGATAAACTTCTTAGTATATTCTATATATGGAATGGTATTTGTAAAGTCTGTTGATACGTCAAATCTAATCAAAGATGTCAAAACTCTATTCATATTATTTTGTGAAGTCATCGAGTGGATTGGTCCTGAGAATATTGTTCATGTTGTGACTGATAATGTTGTCAACTATATAGCATGTGGTGGGTCGATTAAGGAGAAATATAAAAATATTTATTTGTTACCCTGTGCTACTTATTATTTAAATCTTATATTAAAAGACTTTTTAATCATGCCTTATGTGTTAGAACTTACATCAAAGGTATAAAAAATAACCATATTTGCATACAACCATATGGTTTTTTTTATCATGGTTGTGGAAAAGACTGAGTTGGAAAAAAATTATACGTTCTGGAACTACAAGGTTTGTTACTATATTTATTACATTGCACATCATATATATGCACAAGAATGACTTGCAAGCTCTAGTTGTTGATAAGCATTTTATAGACTGTAAATTATGAAAGTCTAATGTAACGTCTTGAGTTTTATCAGGTTTTAATAGCCTCTTTTTGGTTGATTTTAGGGATAGATTAGTGATTTAACCTTGATCTTGGTGTTTGGCTTGGGATTGAGGTATGTTGAAGGAATAGGTGAACAATCCCTCTCAGGGTTGTTCGCCGCAGTGAAGTTGTTCAGGTGAGCGAGGTTTCCCTCTTGGGAAGGTCTCGCCGCGGCGAAGTTAAGGGTAGGCCGCGACGA